>NW_025776274.1:0-183096 GCF_021130785.1 Homalodisca vitripennis
AATGTGATTAATAGAGATTTTAGATTTCACTGTTAGTATGTACGAATTGGATTTGTTGGGTGGTAACATAACTCGAAACAATATTAATATATTTTTATTATCATATGACGTAAGGAAAATTTATACTGTAAAAAACTAAAGATGTAAGTAAAAATGTTTTCTTATAATGCCAAATAAAAAATGCCAAATAAGTTTAAAATTTTCAAAAATGCCGAATTCCGTTTAAACAAAATGTTTACTCATAAAAGAATTAAAAATTGTATTTCATAACATTCAAATGTTGATAGATTGACTTTAATATAAAAGACATTATTAGAATAGTATGCATTGCATATTAACTAAACTAAAAACAAAATGTCAGGTTTGCTGTGCTATCTAGATTGTTTCTAGAATAGGTTTAATCTATAGATTTAATATTTAGATGTATATTGTTTATATATAGTCAATACTACACATATATATATATATATATATTTATTTATTTATTTATTGTGAGACAGAAACTAACACACTTGTTACGAGTCCTAATTTATAACTCAAGGAGAACCATAAGAGAGAAAATTACAAAAACCTTTATTTGAACTGAAATCACTGCTTTTTTACAATACTTTCATTTGTAATAAATTAATAGGGAATGATACAAAACAAAAACAGGTTATTTATTTACAAGTGAAGTATGGAAAGGACGTCGATTCATTTATGTTAGTGATTCAAATTTATATTATAATCTAATTAAATTAAACTATATATTACTAAAGTCATGAGTAATTTTAATTATATTAAGACTATTAACTATTTCTCATAGTAAGCATATACTGAACCAAATAATATAAGTGTGCCATTCTGAATCAACAATTTTTACCAAATTGATTTAAACTTTTTAATAGAACAATACATTACCTTGTGTATGTATAGTGTGTGTATTAGTGTGAGTGGGGCGACTTCCTGCCGCATTGGCCGCATCACCCTGTAACAATGAGAAAAGACAGCATGAAATAGTGTATCATGGTAAACCATAGAGTTCCCAAAACCAATATAATTATATAAATATACGTTAAATAAATAAATATGTAGGTTTAATACTAAGTATATTCATTGAGCAAATATGTAAACTTAAGTCTAATATTAGCATATAAATTTAGTTACCTTAAAATGTTGTGTAGTGGAGAGTTATTGTAATTAAATGTAGTTCTACACGCACGCATACTTTCACACTTTTCCATTCACTCATCATTCATACTTTGTGTGTTTTGCAACACACGAGGAATAGTGTTACGTGATAATGTCAAAGAGGGGACGACAAGCCGACGCAGGGACCGAAGCCACCTGAAAATAATCAGAACAAAACACTCGAAATCATAAAATACGACATCAATTAGTAGGCTAACTTATAATACCTTTAAATTTGACTAAAACTGTAGTTTCAGAATGGCATTAAATTTACACCTGAATTGTCCCATATACTTACGGTACTGTGTCATCCCGCATTGAGGATAAGAAATATAGCCTGCTGAAACATGATTTCAAATTAATAATCAAAACATAATTAGTAAATTAATAAACTAATACTTAGCATAGATAATATTGAAGTGATATAAAGTGAATATATATATGTATATAAGTTCCGGTAGCCAAGTTGTCTAAGACGTTGAACTTTGGATCGAAGCTAGAGATAGCACAGGTTTAACTTTTGCTTTTGCACAGAAAAATTAAAAAAAATAGTATATGTGACATATTTTAAACTAAGTGGTATTAAGGTTTCTTCAAATGTCTGATGGAAGTATCATTTAAAGAAAAACAATCTATTATAGTTTGATAAAACGTCGTGGCTATTCTAAGTGACCAGTGACCTTTTAACGCAATAATTTTTGTCAATGTAGATAGTCTTGATGGAGAACCTAAAATTCATTATGTTGACAAAGATAAGTGAGGTCGCTAACACACTGAGACAAGAATTGACTGATGTCAAGGCAGACCGACATGAGTACCGTAATCACCAGTCCGACTCACGGTCGAGTCTTAATCTGCGCTTGTGTTCTCGCTCCAGCAGCCGAAATCGAAACGGCGTCTGCTGGTGTCACTGGAGGTTCGGGGACCAAGCCCAAAAATGCACTATTCCCTGTCAGGACGCTGCCAGACCTCGGGAAACGAGCCGGGAATCACTATCAAACCCACACTAATGTCAATCCGCCGTCTCTTTATCACGGACAGAGTGATGAAACAGTCATTTCTTATATACATTGGAATAGATGTTTGTCCATCCAAAATTATGCTTTAGTGGGGAAGGGTAAAATCAGAGATTTTGCAAGGAATATTTTCACCATCACTTAAAGTCTCATTTATTAAAGACGAAAATAGTCAGGTGCTGTTCTGGATCTATGACGTACAAAAAAAACTAGAAAAACTGTGTATTACTGTAATATCGACTCACAATTAGTAATATGAGTTGTCGTAATAGTGAATTACATTGTAAACTGCTTATAAATAAGATAATAAAAAAAAAAGATTTTTTGGCTAGTAAAGAAAGTTTCTGTAGTTGCTACAATTACTAATTTTTTTTCACATGAAAAGTTAAACCAGAAATGTCCAAGTATTTGTAAATATAGAATATTACTTTTTTTATTAAATTATGTTGTATTAAGATAATTATGATAGCTTTGTTATATATACGTTATACTCTTATAACTAAGCATGAATAGAAGCAATAATAGGACTGCTAACTGTGGGGAGTTAACATTGTAACGCCTGGCGTTTAATTTAAATTATTTTCTATGAGTAACGCGCTAAAGTCATACCAATATGATCAGTGTTACTGCCTTTTTGTTTTACTGAACGATGGCAATTGTCCGGAAAAATCCTGTTTCCTTCACAATCTTTCCATCGTCAAAAAATAACCTTCAAACAAGGGAATGAACTTATAATCAAGAAAATCAAGTGCTATATACGTTTTTTAGTTATATTTGTTTAAATTATGCTCAAATTTGTATGTATACGGCAGCAAAGTTCTATAAAGCATTTGAACTTTCACTTCGGTAATTTTTAGAAACTCTACATACATGTACGTAATATGATGTACTCATACAACGTTCACTGTATGCTCCGCATCAGACACTGTTGGAATTATTGACAATAGGCAGGCTTGTGACGTAATGTTAATTGCGTGCTAAACTATGTCTGCCATTGTTTTGTTTTTTTAAAACACTATGGAGAAAGTCTTTGTGATTACATATATGGTTGAAGTGCAATATTTTGTACATTCTTTTGTAACTGACTAAGCAATATTAGAATGGTAATGAATAATTGAGCTCTTGGCGTGTCTTCTATAACAGAATTTAGAAGTATACAATAAACAAGTGAGTAAAAAAAATCCTAATACTTAAATATTATATATAACGGAAACGGCTTCTCTAAGGATAGAACGAGTTATATCCAGTCAAGGACACGCACTTCAAGTCAGTAGGTTAATTTGTTGTAGATATATGCCCCTGATTGATTGGCAAAGCTATTATTCAGTTAATTAAAATTCCAGTTCAATATGAGTTCATGTTTAGTTTAGTGTTAGTGTTCAAGTCTAGAAACCATTTGATCCAACCAGGTTACCTTAATATATTTCATATAAAGGGAGACTCACCTTAGTATACTACTTTCAGATTCTAAAAAACTACTTTTACATTTGTTCTCTATTTTGAACTCAGTAAAATGCCAGAATATCAAAAGACATAATAAGCGAGATTATGTTTTAATGAGTCTGCACGTTTGAAATAAAATAAATTAAAATGTGAGAAAAGTTATAATTACCAGTGATTTTTAATACGGCCGCACTTCAATTCCTCTAATGAAAAAAAGTTTCTATTTATAACCTTATTCTGTTGCAAACGATTTAAAGTTTTTTATCGTCTCTAAAGTAATGCGTCATATAACGTGTTTAGAGTCTACTGGATCTTGTGACTACGAATATTTATTGGAAAACTAAGCATATATTTTAAGTGAAAACTATTTTATAGTCTCAAAACATATAAACCTCACATAAAAAAGTTATCAATTGAGAAAATTTCAAAACAATAAAATAATCTGTTACGTTAAAAAAAATACTGAAACATATAATCCATAACACGTTTATGTTATGTAAGTCCAGTCATTTAGGTAGACACTCTTTGTTCAGAACATTTAGATGTTACTTTGGTAGTTAAAAAAACTATTTTGTGAAACAAAATTATGTTTGGTTTTTGATTTTGCTTTGGTCAGTTGCATCCTTCATCTTTTGTAAGTTGACATTGTCAATGCGCATCAATTTTAAAGCAAATTAGTATAAATACAAAGAAAATGTAAGAATAAGAAAACCAAGCCTGAAAGATACGCATAATAAAGTTTATAAAATCATAACAACGTTACATTAAAAACAACCAATCGTCAGACTCAGAAATTAATGTCAAATCACCGTCAGGTAAACATTTACAGACTGAAAATATGTAAGGAAGGAAATGTATATGAGATCTATTAAAACGTTACTTTAAAAACATCTAATGACCAACCTTGGCAGGGATTGGGACTGCCTGTGCTTAAAGCACTAGCCGTGCATTCATCACTGTTACTAGAACCAACAGCAATGGCTGTAGTGACACTGTTTATACGCACCCAGGTTAGAGCATTGCATGGTACTAGGGTCAGTCCTTGGGCAGGTCGTCACCCTTCTACCATGTAATCCTCCCCTTCCTTATTAGGTGGGTTATTTGAGATATTTAGGTTACGTCACGTGTGCTGCAATTTATCGCAGAAAATATGCACTTACTCAACAAGAGAACAATGTAGATCCATACATTATCACTGAGACGTGGTGAACTTTACAGAATAATTACTTGGTTATACCGTTTAATGTTTCAGATTATATAATTTTTAAGTATTATTGAAGTCCGAGTAAATAAAAAAAGAAAATAGTATTTTATGTAACAAGGCAGTTGATATTTCAATATAACTCAATTCATTCTATTCTCGGTTGCAATTTAAGTAATAATAATATAGTGCTCACCCCATATAAAACGTTGTTACGTCAACGTAGAATTTCGATCCAATTCCACCCAATATTTTAAGTGCACAATGTGCTGTCTTGAGAGATGTATCAGTATTATTATATATACTCTTAAATTAATATTAGGATATGAAATTATAAGAAATCCATATAAATTATACGAATAAGATTAAAACGATAAGACCTGTGCTAAACATTGAACTACAACGGACAAGTTTACAACGATTACAAGCGAGTTGATATTGAAACCATTGTGAATTTCGTTTTTGTAGAAACTTTCTAACAATGGAATTCATAGATTTATGAACCTCATGGAATCTTTCCTTTTATTAAATATTCTTAATAATATCCTCTGTTAATAATTTCCATGCTGTTCTCACTGATACTGTGTTGGAAGTTAGCCACGACCACAGGTAGCAGAGGGTACGACCATTACCAATGTCCTGGTGACGTGAAAGGGGACGATAAGAGGACCAACTCGTAATTGAATATGTATTTGAGTCCCAGCAGTGGAAAACTAAATTAAATGTGCTGATATCACAGGAGATTTGGAAACTAAACCGGTAAATGTACCAAACCTCGTCAGTACGCCATCAAAGCCTAGGGAAAAAGCCGGGGATCAGAGGGAAGTGATCTCGCACTAATGTAATTCCGACGTTTCTTTATCAAGGACAGATTTATGAACACCGTTTTCTTAGGAATGCTGGAGCAAATGTACATTTATCCCAAATATCTGCTTTAAAGGAGAAGGTTGGGGAAAAGCTGTGAGCGCTTTGCAGCGAATAACACATGCATTCCTCCTAGGGTTTGGTGACGTTGAATACATATTTCCGACTCAGACTACCCTTTATGTGGAGTTTAATAGTAGCTGAATTAGCCAAAACCCATTATTGATGTCTAAACTTCTGTTCCACTATGATCACCTAGTGGATGCCCGATGTCACTCTTAGGTTGACCAAACAACCTCGCTTCTGGGAAGTGGCATGAGATAATGTTAACGCTTGTAAATTTTGTATATTTAGATTTAATCGAACAGTAATGCTTTGTAACATAAACATCTAGTACAGCTATAACAACATTGTCTAGTGGAATGAGATAATACAGTTACAACGCTCTCATAATTTTTCCGGGCTCTTCATACTGACGTTTATTTAATATTTTAATTACTGTCAGAATATTAAAAGGGAGAGAAAATCGTTAGTTAAAATGTCTACATATAATTAAAAATATATTTACTTATCTGATGGTCATCTTTGGTGTGTAAAGCGTAAGAAATCTAATTTCAGAAAAAAATAATTATTTAATATTTTTAACCCTATTGATATTTTTCAATGTCGACCACCACTACAACTTATGATTTTTAGGATAAACTTTCAAAAAAATCGAAGAACCTGGTTGAGTATTTGATCAGTAACTATTACGAATACTGAAAGTACACTACTTAAAACAAAAAACAAGTGAAAGAAATACTTTTTCAAAGTGAATAGCATAAGGAAGAAATTTTATAACATATTCTGGCAACAAGCAATGGTGGCGCCAATGTAACAGTTAAATACGTTTATTATTACATTTGTAAACTCGCAACGTTTTTTCTTTCCTTTGCGTGTGTCCATGATACTATAAACACATTCGTTCAGTATAAAAAGCAAAATTTAAGTACCTCTGAGGAAATTCACGTAAAAGTTTATTGTGAACAATGCAAATCACTCTCGTGTATAACTTCATGTAGAGTGATAAGGTTTTTAATTTTTGCATACATTTAATCAACTGTACTGCCTCACCGGTAGTGAAATTAATGGACATGTATGTGACGTAGTGGCTGGTGCCCATACAGTAATTACATACAGCTAAATATATAGTAAAATAAGTAGGTTATAGTACTTCTGCTGTTATAATGATAAATAAGTCAGTCATGAGTTGCTACAATCTAAACTCAAGGATTAATTGTTAAAAACCAATATTCAGACCACGTATACAACCATACATACAAGGTAAAATCTACGTGAATTTTATTCAGTGAAAAATTGTGTTGTTTTGACTTATCCATTTGAAGAATATTCCACTCAAAACGACAGAGGTTCAGCTGTGGTGTTCGGGCAATAGGCCGGAAGGAGACTGAACGTTAACTCTGCTAACTTTGTCCGTATCAACTGGAAGCAACATTTCTCACGATGGCGCTGAACTAAACAAAGTTTCTAAGGTACAATGTTTTAAAATTGTGTTTTCATGGTAACGAGGAATAATTATTGTTTTGTTAAGAAATAGATCAATCGTAAGGGTCAAGTTACAGTTATATAAATTATCAGGAAAAGAGCACATCTAGATCTTTACACGAAGATAAATTAATAAATGAATGATTATTTATTTCCTCAATGATATAAAGATCACACATATATACAAAAACAGGATATGATCTCCAAGGCGCAGCACAATTAAAAATATAAGTAGTGTATGATCTTTGTATGAAAAATATAACATATTGAGAACATGAAATTTACAATATAAATATGTATTAATGTAACATATATGCACTCATAATATAGTAAAAAATAAAAAAAATAAATACATCATAGCTACAACAAATCAAGTGTTAGAGAATAAGATGGCTACCAGATAACAACGGCAAAAATGATAATGTGATTAAGAATGATTATTAAATAATAAAAATTTTAACTTAATTTATGAAAAAAAAAAAAACATCGAAAGCAGTTTATTAGGAGGCTTGGAAACTCACACACTTATAGACTCCACACATAACAAAAATCTCTCTCTCTTTCTTTCTCTATCTACCCCTTTTCCTGTCCCTACATTTACCACCATCAAAAGACGCTCTCTCTCAACACACAATCCTACAAAGTTCCAACATTGTGACACTATCATACACCAACCCACTGTAAATACTCCTCATGAAAATAGGATCAACAATTAAGCTAGTGATGTCAATCATAGCTAGCATGTCACATCATCCATCTCATGATCAAGTATCTGTCAACATGACATAATTTTAGTGGCAGCACTGAAAGTACAAGTAACATACTATGCCAGTGAATGTGCATTGTTGTATCACATTTTTGTAGAGACAGACAAATTTTCCCTTTCATTTTTATTCCACCCCTCCTTATTTTATACTAAGAGTAGACCCATAAAATTGTTTGATCTTTACTAAACAGATCCAATAGAATGGTTTGTACTGGACAAATAGAGAGTACTAACAAAAGTGATAGACAGGAGCTGTACTATCCCTCAATAAGATACCCTTGTTGTCTTCCTAATAATAATAATACATTTGTAATATTCAATTTCTAACATGTATAATTGTTTAAAGTTATTTTAATGTAGTGTAACCAAAATTTAATAAATCGTTCTTTTATGTAACACATGACATTTAAGTTTTTGTAAGTATTCATATACAACATAAGGTAAATATTTTTATTGTGTATTAATCATCAAAGTTTGATAATATAATATTCTGTCATATTATATCTTACGAAGCTTCTCTAAATATATAATTTATAAAGACCTTAGTTTTATCAAAAAATTTTCATAACATAGATACCTTGTTTTAAAATTTAAACGTTTTGCTACTTCAATTTTCTTCAGTATATAATTAAATGTATATTATCATTATTTATTGACTGCTTCGTTAATGATCCATATTTGAATACCATTCTTTATTAAAATCTCTCCATACACTCATAAGTGAAAATTTTATTACAAAGCCTGGAATGACTGAGAGTATTGATTTAACGAAACAAATCGAAAGTAGTAAGAAAGTTGAGTACAATAATTTGAGAATACTTAAATTATTCACGCGGTAAAAATAAATTAAGTAGGATCATAAAAATAAAACAACGCATCATTTCAGCGCACTCTTGCGTTGTAGTACACTGCCTACCTCACTAGAACTAATTATTAAGACACAGGTTTTTTAACCTAACTCAAAAAAATGTGAAGGTATCATTTAGCATGATATCTCAATAAATGTCATCTTCAGCCTTTAAAAAGTTCAGGATACTTCATTTCTACATAGATAACTTTAAGATGGTGTTTGTTTAACTGTAGAATTTGGTTGAGCGTCATTGAAGCACTCAGTGGGCTGAAACAATTTCGTTTATGCCTACTGAGAGGATGTTAAGTTTTCTATTCTGTATGATTTATCTGTATGACAGCATGGCGATAATGAAATGAGCTATATGATTAATATTTAGCATATAACTTTAGCGAAGCCTATTACACAACACGTGGTGCAGCGTACTCGTACCTTGCATATATAAACCAACTATAAAAGAAATGGATGTGGTCCATGTAATAACAGAAAAGTGGAACATTTTATTTGCGAAATTTTAAGAAAACTCACAAGCAACAATTCTGGGCTAGTCACAAGTAACCGTAAGTGTCTACATCGATTGTAAACCTACTGATATAATATATACAAATTAAATGTAAGTTTTATTTCAATTAATATATGTACTATATGTCAGAGGATATTTTTTTATATTTTCCAACAAGATAAAGACAACCAATGGCAAGGTATTTTGAAAATTGTGAAGAAAAAAGTGAACTAGTTTTACGTTAAAACGGATTGATAAAATACCAGCAAGTTCTACCATGATAAAACTGCAAAGACTATAATTTTTAAGAAAACAAGAAGCTAGCTCATCAAATTATGTTAATGACATATCCTTTTGGATTATAATGTATTCCAGGAAATGTTGGTAATAATTACAAAGCGTTGCTGGATATAAAATGTTTCATCAATACCATTTACATATTTTGTCTACTGTGCCACAGAAATTTAATTCAAACATTGTACACCAGCTGGCTTTATTAAATGTGATTTGTCATGTTTACATTAATTTTCTTCTTAATTATAACGGTTTTCTAACGTATTAATGTATTATTTCCATTAAAAAAGTAACGGTGTATAAATATATATAACGGTGCAGTAAACCATTTCCGAGACATAAATAGGTCTGATTGATCTAGGATGAAACACTGTTTTATACCAAATCATACGTCGTCATACAGTCGTCTTCATGAAATCCAATTTTTAATTTTTTGACCTTGGTCTTAGTGGCTTGGTATAACGTGGACTTATGTGTGCATTGCTGTCTCCCGGTGAGAGGTTACAACAGATGGTGCAAGTCAACCTACTCGTCAACAGAAATCTGAAATTCTCACTAAACCTTAAAATCTGAGTCTCCGATGAAAGAACCTAAAGGTCCAGCTTGGCACTACTCTGAATGGTAAATCAAGATATATTACTTTCTTCCTCGATCGTAGTCCTTTTTATGTGTACTAATTTTGTTTATTGGAGTTATAATAGCATAAGTTAAAAAGCATCATGAGTAGACAAATTAAAAAATTAATTAACTTTAATTTTTTTTAAATTTTTACAACTCTTATATTACAAGTTTTTAGTTCCGTCATTAGCAAACTCATAACAGGCATTCATAAATTCTAAATATTTGGTGATTCATTTATAGTGATGAGACTTTTTGTGTATAATAGACTTTAAATTTTATTAAATATTAATAAAACACTACTTTTCCAAATTGTTTATTTTTTCGGGCGAGGCCTTTCAAAACCAAAGGTTTCATCTTCAGGCAACTCCACAAATAAATATTTACACATTGTTTGTTACAATTAATATTAAAATAACATATGGTGTAAAAATGTAAATACAAAAATTTTGGAAATATTTCAGCCAGTATGAAAAATTATATTTGACTAGAGTTTAATTTTCATACTGGCTGAAATATTTCCAAAATTTTTGTATTTACATTTTTACACCATATGTTATTTTAATATTAATTGTAACAAACAATGTGTAAATATTTATTTGTGGAGTTGCCTGAAGATGAAACCTTTGGTTTTGAAAGGCCTCGCCCGAAAAAAAATAAACAATTTGGAAAAGTAGTGTTTTATTAATATTTAATAATATTTAAAGAATTTTCCAATTGCTCCAAGAGTCTACAATATAATAGACTTGTTGTTAGGGTATTTATTTACCTATTAAAAAGAGGACATTGCAAGGTTTTAGGTTAGAATTGGGCAAAGTATTTATTATTTTGGAATTTTTTTAGATGAGTGTGCAGGTAGTTCTATTAAATACTGACCGAGCCACGCCGCTACTTAAACGTAGATTAATTTGTTATATTCGAATTGGTTCCCTGTAATGCATATTTGAACTGTTACCAAATCATGTTGTCAGTCTATTAACTATTATTACTTAACAGACACATTTACTTTTGTTTCTTCTAATGGTAAACCCGTGATAGTGATTTATATATTACATGTATATTACATTTGTGGTACAATAGCTTATCTGATTAAACCTCATTTAATGAGTTTATGATTTAGTGATAATAAAAGTTTAAATTATGATATAGTTACAATTTATTTCTAATAATGATTTCTAAAATCTCTTTTAGGCTTATCCAAACATTGATAAAAACCCATGTTTCATTTTAGAACATTTATCCGTTGCTATGATTCAGGAAAGTTGGCGTAACGCTGCGTTTATAACAATTTCAATTGCGTGGCCTAACTAAGGGATGTTTATTTACAAATTGTTTATTCTTCAATTTCTCTTTGCCATTAGGGTACCTTTTAAGTTACCCATAAGATTAACTTAAGTTTCGATAAAGCTCAGCAAATTTCTATTGGTTAATATGCACTTCGATTCGAAATGCATATATTTGATCTATATCACGAGAAAGATTTCTCAGTACCATGGACAAAGCGATTTTAAGAAATAATTGTGAAACAATATACTTACTCACAATAGATATTTAATCAGAGCTTTAGTAGGTTAGTATCTCCGAATAATTAGTATCTTTAGGTACAACATATATTTTGTCAGACCTGTAGTAGGTATCTCCATAAATGATAAATTGATAAAATATTTTACGGTGGTGATCAAAAGCAACAAGAAAGTGTCAGAATTATAAAAGACGTAATCTTTTCGCGCAGTTATGAGATTTATAGACCCCCTTTATAATACTTAGATATGAAGATGGTCCAAACAAGGTCATGGATTATATGCTTGTTTTAGTGATCTAAACTTCTTAGTATATTTCATAACATTTATTTGCAACAGGGAACACTGTAATTTTACTATTACTTTACATGTCGCCATATTATATTGTGGCAAAGTCACCAGATTTGTTTAAAGAAGTACAATACCGTCAAGTCTATCCAAGGCGATGAACTATTAAGATGATAAGATACAATTAATACAACTCAAGAACTAATAATTACCATGAGTAATTGAAATTACATTAAGATTTTAAACTATTCACACATAAACATTTACTCAACCAAAGAATATTAGCGGGCCATTCTGAATGAGCTATTGTAGCCAAATAGACTTCTAAATAAAGCAATGCGTTACCTATAGTAGTGTATGTGACGTTTGTGTATTAGTGTGAGTGGGGCGCCCTGCAATTAAATCACCCTGTAACAATAAAAAAATACAAAATTACAATCTAAAAAATGTTTACGATGTTAATCATAAGAAATATTTTAATAAAGTACAGATTTACATTTAGTGTAGATTTTTATAGCTCACAGACATCTGCTCATTCTACTTTTTAGTCTATATTTATCCTTTAATTAAACTCATATGCGTAATTTTAGTATTTAAGTTAATACCATCCGTAAATTTTAGTGGTTACCGAGAGTGACCTTTGGTCGCAGATGAAAGAAATTAAGCAAAGTTTATTGATTTTGCTTAATACTATTGTAAGAGTATTACTACTGTAAGCAGCTAATCATGCTGGGGGGGAGGGTGAGTTGAAGTGAGAATACGTTCAGATCATCCCACAGCTGGATAAGAGCCTCGTTCTCGTTTAATCCAGAATGAGATGTATCATTGACAAATTTTAAACATTTGTCGTTGTCATTTACAATTGATTGATAAAGATATGCCTTGACTAATTCAACATTTAATTTGTAAATCTTCTTTATCGGGAATATTATATAATAGTCGTATTCATCAATTTCATGTGGCAGCACTTTTAGAATTCTTAACTTTTTAATATAGTATACACCGAATTTTACTATTTCCAATACTGATATTCGTATTTTGCTGTGCTTTTTAACGCACTCCAGAGAGATAACAGTTTATATGGCAATCATTATAATTTTTAATTTTTATTCGAAAGTCATTGACTTAAATAAGTAAGAAGTAATGATAAGATGATCACAGCATAATTCACCTGTTGGAAGTTAATATTTACACTTGCTTGTGGACTATCCACAGTACTTGTTTTACGTTGTTTGATAAAGTCATTTGCAATACACAGAACAATACACTCACTACTTTGCAGCTGAACGTTATACAGTATTTTTACTGTTAATAAAAAAAGAAGAAGACCAAAGCAATAAGTATATAATTTAGATTTACTAGTTTGAAGTTTAGTCTAAAGCTGCAGTTCCTTTGTTGAGAGTTCCGGATTTAAAGAAGAGTTGAGAAATCCAGACTGCAGTCAAGGAATGATTTAACTTGCGCTAGCTGTAACTCCTCTTTAATATTATTCCAATTACAAATTTACGTTTCACTAAGCCACTGCAAATAAATGTTAAAATCTCGTACACGGTTTTCATGGAGATGATGATAAGTATTGTTAGGTAACATACAGTTTAACCATAGATTAATCGTAGTGATTTTTGAGTTGTAGTGACACTGTTACTTGGTTTGTTTGGTTGTTCACCTTGGTTTATTCTGAGTGTACTCAATAAAAAATCTTGAAATTGGTAATACCTCTTGGTGAAGATATAAAAAACCATGAAAAAACATAATGCTAGTACTGAAATGAAATTATACATAATGTTGAACATAACCTTACTAAATGAAAACAAATAAGAGTACATCCCGTAAGAGCAGTAAACTTTTATAGAAGTAATTAAAAATGTAACTAGCCACACGTGGGAAAGTCTTGAGCATGTTCCGGCAACAAACAACACTGGCTTTAATTTGCCGCATTATTTCTTAACAAAGGGTTTTATTAAATTTGCTCGCTTACTACGTTTTGCTCTTTCCAGAGTATTTACGTACAGCACAAATTGGAAGCCTCCAATAATAACTTTCATTTTAAAGGCCTTAAGGGATTATAACATTTGCTGGAGTAATATTATATTATTGATTGTAATCGCAGAAGTTTTTAATCACGGATTAGATTCCTCCTAAAATATGAATATTATTAAGAAGGCAACAGGGTCTTATTGCAATTATATTGTTGTACGGCCTCCATCTGTCCATTCGTTCTTCCTTGTGTACGATAACTCTTTACAAGAATGTTCTAGCGGTTTGAAATTAGGTTCACATGTAATCTTCATCCAAGGAAGAAAATTGTAATTCTTGAAAAGATTAATTTTTTCAGATCGTAAGCTATGTTAATTACAAAAATATATATCCGAAATCGTAATCTGAAATTCAGAGTAGCTTTGCATATGTACTGCACTTTTAAATTTATGAGCTGTCCTGTATGGTGCAAGATACACGGGATATAGCTCACTGACCATGCTTGATTATTTCCAGGACTTGCTTACTCTCACAAATTTCTGACATAAATTTGATTTATTATGGATTTGGAGACATCATTGTCATGTCTGAGTGAACGGCAGCAGATCACAAAGGTATGGAGTGAGATTTCCTTGCCTCTTCATAAGCGGCGTGTTCATATAATCTACCTATATGTGTAAAATGTTGCACAGTCCATCTAAATGCAAAGGAATTTCAGTTACATATTTCATATACAATTTAAAATATAGAACTTGGGGTCTCTGATATAAATTCTGATCTGGACAAAATCATTACATGGTCTGTCATCATTGACTTTAGGTTAAACGTCAGTGAATGTTCAGTTCTGCATATAGCTCCACAAGAGAAACAGCGCCTCAGTCAGCATAAGGTGCAGGTGATGACTGAAGGCCAGGCCCTGGTGGTTTGTGACAAAGTCGAAACGCTGGGCATAAGCTTAACGAAGAGCTCATATTTTCTGATTACGTTGCCCACGTCATTTATCAATCGTCAGGAAGGCTCAGGGGGCTCTATAGGTTTAGAAACCTGTTACTGAAATCCGCCAAAGTTTACCACATGCAGTCTGTCATTTTGTCAGGTTTTATTACCGCTATCCACTATGTGAGAGTAGCCACGGGAAGGATTCTAAAGTTGCAGAACACTGCAGTAAGGTGCATCTACTCACGTTTTGTCCAAGTGTTCCACTCATCGCGAGACTTCTCTCCTGATTCCTATGGAAATCTTCTGCAGGATGCTGGCATGCTGCATGGTCCAATAAGTCTTGTCTCTAGAGGAGCCGCAGTACCTTAGTGAATTTTCCTACAGTTAGGCTAGAGAAATTTCCTTCCTCCTAATTTGGGACTACCCTGTATAATGAACTTTTAGAAAACATTACAGTGGAAGTCAGGGACCTTAGACAGTGTTTACGTTCATAAAGATGAGCTTTCACGACATATTTTCAGTTTCAAACTATTTAGGGTCTTAGTCATGTATTTATTTAGTCATCCTTCAAAGTTTAAGATGTAGATATGGCATTCTCTTTTAGGCTACATCAAATTACAGTATGTGGATATGATATATCGAATATCAAAATTCGTACATATTAACTTCCTAGGTCTGGATGAGTGGTTAGGACAAAGGCGCTGTTTATACATAATGTGTATTTGTAGTTATCACATAACATAACGTAAGGTTTTTGTTTAGATTAATGTTGTGAAATATTAAAATGTATTATGAGCAAGGGCTGTTGTGATGGGATATAAATAATAATAGGTTCAGTTGGCAATACAACACTCAGAAATGAAAAATATATTTTATTTATAGTAGCATCTCAATACATTGACTTAATTTTCAAATAACAACGGATATCATCAACAGACATATTCAACACAAAACTTTAATACTAGTCATGAATTATGTTTAATATTGAATTATTTATTACAATGTATGTTTAATTGATTTTTCTATACCTTTTATTAGTAAATTGTATATTGTTTCAATAATTATGTATTCCTTAATTAAACGTAAGAAAACTTCCTTTTAAAATATTTAAACATTTACATAAAATTACATTATTAAAACAAATGAGTGAAATTGAGAACATTGACATAAAAAATGGAATAGGAAAATATGAATTTCAATATTATACTATTAATTTGATTTCTACACATGATAATCTTTTCTTTTTATCACTTTAGGTACAGGTATCTTGGAATTTTAAATGAGAAATATTTAAATGATTAATGAACCCTGATGTATAATATTACGTTCCTAAAATTAAATACAAGATTTACTTAACTTTCATTTTGTTTGCACTTGACGCTATTTCGCCTAAAAGATTTTTTCCCGGTGTCTGGGCGGATGTGTGTATCCACTTACATCCGGAGAATGTTTGTTTCGAATTGTAATACAGCACTTCCTTTCCAGCAACTTTCTGTCAATTGATTCTATACATTTAGTTATACTAATAATTACGTATGTCATACAATAATAAAATTGATTTTTTTAGCGTCATTATTAAGGACGATATCAAGATATAACATACATTTTTTCTAAAAAAATTAATTGTCTTTAATAGAATTTTAAAATTGAGTACATTTTAATAGGTTACTATTTAAAAATTTTTGGCTTTTCGCATATTTTTATTTACTAAATGTATATGGTTTTGTTAAATTGCAAGTTTTATTTTCCTACAAAGTTTGTTCTAAGTATTTTATTTTGCTTAAAGTACTATATTAATTCATTAAAATAAGAGTATTCAGTAGATTCTCATATATTGCAAAAAATATAAAACAAATAATTAAAGTGCAATGAAATAATTCCTGAAAAACAATTTAATGCTACAAAAAGTTATTATGCGATAAACTTTAATTTAATTTTACATAAAGGTAAAGTGAGTTATACATATTTTTTTCAAATTGGTTTTTAACGATTTAATATATACCGTAAGACTGACGGAGGTTTTTCAAAGGGGGATCAGTCTTACTATAAAACAAATTTTAAAAACTAAAAATGAAAATTAAAGTAGAAAATCTGAAATTAGTGAATTATAATTAAAGCCTTAAATAACCCTGTAATTTATAACCACTAAGTTATACAGAAAAACGTTTGTAAACGACAAACGCTCGTAAATAAAGGAATTAATAATTTTAAGATCATACGGCCAAAGGACGTAGGTCTGCCTGTTTGTCCGTCTGTATTCCTGTCTGATATACAGCTGTATGTAGATTCTTTGTACGTGGATTATTCGTGATCCAAGGAAGGACCTTACTGGTTATTGACATTTAGGTCAAAAGATGAAATAGTCCTTCTTTCCTTTGGTCTGTCCGTTTACGCGTCTGCATAACAACACAGAAAGGTCATAGAGACTTTAAAATAAAGACACAGGTTCCTCTTGTGCTAAGGGAATCAAAATTGAAAGGGCAGTGCGCGCGCACGAGTGTTAGTTCTGAATTCACTGTTATTTGGTTTAGCTCGGTTTTATTCTAATTTATTCTAAACTAATACAAATTTACTAAGTTTCAATAACAATTTAATAATAATATTAAAATAAAAAATATTTTTTAGACTGGTAATGCTTATGTCATCTGTCAATATTCATTCAAAGCTACAATCCTGAACAAAAAATGTACAACTATATTTACGATCAAAAGTCCACACACCGCCTGTATGACTGAGTATCCCTGTGCCTTAGAGTGGCCAGTCATTCAAGGAATGTTCCTGCCCTACTTAGCATTAGAGTGACATTATATCTCATGGGGTTCTAAACACTTTCTTGACCTTGCCGTTGAATATTAACTGTTGAACATTCCATTGTTTGGTCGGTATAAAATATTTTTGATTACTTATGCCTGATCTATGCTAACCAGTGAACACCAACTATATAGAAAATTTAAACCAATGTGGCCCAAAACGCTACAGGCGAAACTAGAAGAATTTAAAACAACCAATTGGGATTGGCAGGGATTGGGACTGCCTGTGCTTAAAACAGTAGCCGTGCATTCATCACTGTTACTAGACAGAACAGAAATGGCTGCAGTGAAACTGCTATGCGCACCCAGGTTAGAGCATTACATAATTAATTGGGTTAGTCCTTGAGCAGGTAGTCGCCATTATAACATGTAATACCCCCCTCCCTTATTAGATTGGTTAATAATTATTGATATATGCAGATTATGCCGCGTGTGCTGCAATCTACCGCTGATAATATGTACTTCCTCAACAAGAGAATAATGTAGATCCGTAAATTCTCACTGAGACTAGTTGAACTTTACAGTATAATTAATTTTGTTATAGCGTTTATTGTTTCAGATTACATAATGTTTAAATATTATTGTAGTCCGTGTAGATTTAAACAATAAAAGAGCATTTTATGTAACAAAGAGGTTGATATTTAAAGGCAATTTATTCTATTCTCGGTTGCAATTTAAGTAATATTAATATAGTGCCTACCCCATATATAATGTTGTTACGTCTGACGAAGGATTTTGATCCAATTCCACCCAGTCTTTCAAGTGCACAGTCTGCTGACTTGAGAGACGTATCAATATTATTATAAATAAGTTTGATATAATATTAGGATATGATATGAATTTCTCGTTCCCAAGTTAAAAAACTTTAAGACGAATGCTAAACATTGGATTAACCTTTTAATTAAGATTATTTTAAAAACGGTTAAACACGAATAAATATGGAAACAGTTATGAATTTAATTTCTATGTAAATGAGATAGAACTTCCCGATCTATATAGAGAAGAAAACGTAATATAAATCTATTACAATTTTAATTTAAGAATTTAAAATGACCAACCTTGGCAGGGATTGGGACTGCCTGTCCTTAAAACAGTAGCCGTGCACTCATCACTGTTACTAGAACCAACAGCAATGGCTGCAGTGAAACTGCTATGCGCACCCAGGTTAGAGCACTACATGGTACTATATAACCAGTCCTTGGACAGATTGTAGCCCTTCCACCATGTATTACTCCCCTCCCTTATTAGATTGGTTAATTCATATATTTAGGTTACGTCACGTGTGCTGCAATCTACCGCAGACAATATACACTTTCTCGACAAAACAAAAATCTAGATTCGTAAATGCTTACTGAGACGTATTAAACTTTACAGCTTAAATACTTTATAATAGATTTAAAGGGTTTCATATTATATATTATTAAACTATTATTGAAGTCCGAGTACATTTATAAAAAAAGAATATTTGTGTGTGTGAGTGTGTGTGTGTGTGTGTTTGTGTGTTTGTGTGTGTGACAGACATCTTGATATTAAAAGGAAATGAGTCCTGTGCTCGGTTTTAATTTAGGTAATATAAATAGAGGTTACTCCATATAATCTTCGATTTGACACAAATTTCTGCAATGCTTGTACCAAATAACTCAAGTGCACAATGTGCTGACTTGAGAGATGTATAAATATTATTATAAATAATTTTGATATAATATAAGGATTTGATACGATAAGAATTTTACGTTCCCTAGGTATAATACGTTAAGACGAATGCTAAATATTGGACTAACCTTTTAGTTAAGATTATGTTAAAAAAGGTTAAATACGACTAAATATTGAAATAGTTATGAATTTTGTTTCTATGTATTTGAGATAGAACTTCCCGATGTATATAGAAAAAAGGTCAAATAAATCTATTACAGTTTTAATTTAAGAATTTAAAACAACCAACCTTGGCAGGGATTGGGACTGCCTGTGCTTAAAACAGTAGCCGTGCATTCATCACTGTTACTAGACAGAACAGAAATGGCTGCAGTGAAACTGCTATGCGCACCCAGGTTAGAGCATTACATAATTAATTCGGCTATTCCTTGAGCAGGTAGTCGCCATTATAACATGTAATACCCCCCTCCCTTATTAGATTGGTTAATAATTATTGATATATGTAGGTTACGCCGCGTGTGCTGCAATCTACCGCTGATAAAATGGACTTCCTCAACAAGAGAATAATGTAGATCCGTAAATTCTAACTGAGACTAGTTAATTTTACAGTATAATTACTTGGTTATAGGAATTATTGTTTCAGATTACATAATGTTTAAATATTATTGTAGTCCGTGTAGATTTAAACAATAAAAGAGCATTTTATGTAACAAAGAGGTTGATATTTAGAGGCAATTTTATCTATTCTCGGTTGCAATTTAAGTAATATTAATATAGTGCCTACCCCATATATAATATTGTTACATCTGACGAAGGATTTTGATCCAATTCCACCCAGTCTTTCAAGTGCACAGTGTGCTGACTTGAGTGACATATCAATATTATTATAAATAAGTTTGATATAATATTAGGATATGATATAAATTTCACGTTACCTAGGTATAAAATTTTAAGACGAATGCTAAACATTGGATTAACCTTTTAATTAAGATTATTTTTAAAAACGGTTTAAACACGAATAAATATTGAAATAATTATGAATTTAATTTCTATGTAAATGAGATAGAATTTCCCGATCTATATAGAGAAGAAAACGTAATATAAATCTATTACAATTTTAATTTAAGAATTAAAAATGACCAACCTTGGCAGGGATTGGGACTGCCTGTCCTTAAAACAGTAGCCGTGCATTCATCACTGTTACTAGAACCAACAGCAATGGCTGCAGTGAAACTGCTATGCGCACCCAGGTTAGAGCACTACATGGTACTATATAACCAGTCCTTGGACAGATTGTAGCCCTTCCACCATGTATTACTCCCCTCCCTTATTAGATTGGTTAATTCATATATTTAGGTTACGTCACGTGTGCTGCAATCTACCGCAGACAATATACACTTTCTCGACAAAACAAAAATCTAGATTCGTAAATGCTTACTGAGACGTAACTTTACAGCTTAAATACTTTATAATAGATTTAAAGGGTTTCATATTATATATTATTAAACTATTATTGAAGTCCGAGTACATTTATAAAAAAAGAATATTTGTGTGTGTGAGTGTGTGTGTGTGTGTGTTTTGTGTGTTTGTGTGTGTGACAGACATCTTGATATTAAAAGGAAATGAGTCCTGTGCTCGGTTTTAATTTAGGTAATATAAATAGAGGTTACTCCATATAATCTTCGATTTGACACAAATTTCTGCAATGCTTGTACCAAATAACTCAAGTGCACAATGTGCTGACTTGAGAGATGTATAAATATTATTATAAATAATTTTGATATAATATAAGGATTTGATACGATAAGAATTTTTACGTTCCCTAGGTATAATACGTTAAGACGAATGCTAAATATTGGACTAACCTTTTAGTTAAGATTATGTTAAAAAAGGTTAAATACGACTAAATATTGAAATAGTTATGAATTTTGTTTTCTATGTATTTGAGATTACAGATCTTCCCGATGTCTATAGAAAAAAGGTCAAATAAATCTATTACAGTTTTTTTAATTTAAGAATTTATAAAAACAACCAACCTTGGCAGGGATTGGGACTGCCTGTGCTTAAAACAGTAGCCGTGCATTCATCACTGTTACTAGGGGACAGAACAGAAATGGCTGCAGTGAAAACTGCTATGCGCACCCAGGTTAGAGCATTACCATAATTAATTGGGTTTATTCCTTGAGCAGGTAGTCGCCATTATAAACATGGTAATACCCCCCCTCCCTTATTAGATTGGTTTAATAATTATTGATATGGTGTAGGTTTACGCCGCGTGTGCTGCAATCTACGCTGTGATAAAATGGACCCCTCAACAAGAGAATAATGTGTAGATCGTAAAATTCTCACTGAGATAGTTGAACTTTACAGTATAATTAATGTTGGTTATATAGGAATTAGTTGTTTCAGAGTTACATTAATGTTTTATATATTCATTATTGTAGTCCTGTGTGAGAGTTTTAAACAAAGAAAAGAGCACTTTTTATGTAATAACAAAGAGGTTGATATTTAGAGGCAATTTTTATCTATTCCTCGGTTTGCAATTTAAGTATATTAATATAGTGCCTACCCCATATATATATTGTTACATCTGACGAAGGATTTTTGAGATCCAATTCCACCCATACAGTCTTTCAAGTGCACAGTGTGGCTGACTTGAGCAGTGACTTGATCAATATTATTTATAAATAAGTTGTTTGGATATAGATATGGTAGGATATGGATATAAAAATTTCACGTTACCTAGGTTATATAAAAATTTTTTAAGACCCGAAATGCTAAAGACATTGGGATTAACCTTTTGTTTTAATTGATAGATTATTTTAAAAACGGTTAAAACAACGAATAAATATTGGAAATAATTATGAATTTAATTTCTATGTAAAATGAGAATAGATAACGGTTTCCCGGGGATCTCAGTATTAGAGAAGTAAAACGTAATATAATATATATCTATTACATATTTTTAATTTAAGAATTAAAAAAATCGACCAAACCTTGGGGCAGGGATTGGGATTGCCTGTCCTTAAAATCAGTAGCCGTGCACTCATTCCACTGTTACTAGAACCAACAGCAATGGCTGCAGTGAGGAACTGCATAATTAGGTGGGGGTGCTGGCACGGGCGTGTTGTGGTGTGTTTTGGTTGGTTTTTTTTGGGGTGTGTTGTTGTTTCCCAGTATGTATTTAGTATAATGGAGTGAGCACTACATGGTACTGTCTCTCTATAACCAGTCCTTGGACAGTGATTGTAGCCCTTCCAACATGTAATACTCCCCCTCCCTTATTAGATTGGTTAATTCATATATTTAGGTTACGTCACGTGTGCTGCAATCTACCTGCAGACAATAGCGAGTGCGCGCACTTTCTCGACAAAACAAAAATCGAGATTCGTAAATGCTTACTGAGACGTATTAAAAACTTTAACAGCTTAAATACTTTATAATAGAATTTAAAGGGTTTCATATTATTATATTATTAAACTATTATTGAAGTCCGAGTACATTTATGAAAAAAAAGATATGTGTGGATTTGTGTGTGTGTGTGTGTGTGTGTGTGTGTGGTGTGTGTGTTGTGTGTGTGTTGTGTTGGGGTGTGTGTGTGTGTGTGTTTGTGTGTTTGTGTGTGTGACAGACATCTTGATATTAATAAGGAAATGAGTCCTGTGCTCTCGGTTTTAATTTAGGTAATATAAATAGAGGTTACTCCATATAAACAATCTTCGATTTGACACAAATTTTCTGCAATGCTTGTACCAAAATAACTCAAGTGCACAATGTTGATGCTGAACTTGAGAGATGTTATATAAATATTATTATAAATAATTTTGATATAATATAAGGGATTTGATACGATAGAATTTTTACGTTTTCCCTAGGTATAATTCGTTAAGGACGAATGCTAAATATTGGACTAAACTTTTAGTTAAGATTATGGTAAAAAGTTTTAAATACGACTGTAAGTTATTGAAATAGTTATGAATTTTGTTTCTATGTGTATTTTGAGATAGATCTTCCCCGAGTGGTATATAGAAAAAAAGGTCAAATAAATCTATTACAGTTTTAGGAATTTAAGAATGTTAAAGAACAACCAACCTTGCAGGGGATTGGGACTGCCTGTGCTTAAAACAGTAGCCGTGCATTCATCACTGTTACTAGACAGAACAGACAATGGATGCAGTGAAACTGCTATGCGCAGACCCGAAGGTTAGAGACGATTACATGGTACTAATTAATTCGGCTATTCCTTGAGCAGATTGTAGTCGCTATCTATAACATGTAAATACCCACCCTCCCTTATTAGATTGGTTAATAATTTATGTGATATATGGTAGAATTACGCCGGCGTGTGCTGCAATCTACCGCTGATGAAAATGGACTTTACTCGACAAAACAAGAGGAATGGTAGATTCGTTGTAAATAGGATCGTAAAAAAAAAAAAATATTCTAACTAGAGACTAGTTAATGCTTTCAGTATAGTACTTGGTTGTAGGAATTATTGTTGTTTCAGATTACATAATTGTTTAAACAAATTATTGTAGTCCGTGTAGATTTATAACCAATTAAAAGAGATTTTATGTTAACAAAGAGGTTGATATTTGAGGCAATTTATCTTATTCTCTCGGTTGTCGTGTGTGTCTTTAAGTATTAATATTAATATAGTGCCTACCCCTCGATATATTATATTGTTACATCTGACGAATGGATTTTGATCCAAATTCACCACCCTTGTCTCTTTCAAGTGCACAGTGTGCTGACTTTGAGATGACATATCCATAATATCATTATTATAAATAATATGATATAATATTAGGATATGATATAAATTTAACACGTTACCTAGGTATAAAATTTTAAGGGACGAATGCTAAACTAAACATTGGACATTAACCTTTTAGTTAAGATTATTTTGTTAATAAAACGGTTGAACCACGAATATAAATATTGAAAAGTTATGAATGTTGATTTCTTATGTATAATGAGACAGAACTTCCCGATCTATATAGAGAATAAAAAATAATATAAATCTATTACAATGTTTTAATTTAAGATTTTATAAAATGACCTCAACCTTGGCAGGGATTGTGCTGACTTGAAGAGATGTAATAAATATTTTTATAAATTAATTTTTGATTTTGAATATTAAGATTTGATACGATAAGAATTATGGCTTACGTTCCCTAAGTATCACTACGTTAAGGACGCACCCAGGTTGATGCTATATTGGTACTAAACCTTTTAGTTTAAGATTATGTTAATAAAGGTTAGAATACGGACTAAATATTAGCATAGTTCATTGAATTGTTGTTTCTATGTATTTGAGACAGATCTTCCCGATGTATATAGAGAAAAATTGTCAATAAATCTATTACAGTTTTTAATTGTAAGAAATATAAAAACAACCAACCGTTGTCAGGGGGATTGGGAATGCCTGTTGCTTAAAACGTAGTAGCTCGTGCATTCATCACTGTTACTAGAAAAGACAGAAATGGATGCTGTGAAACTTCCTGTAGATGCGCAACACCGGTTAGAGCATTACATAAAAAATTGGGTTAGTCCTTGATCATCGTCAGTCGCCATGTATAACATTGTAATACTCCCCTCCCGTATTAGATGTTAATAATTTATTGAATATATGTCTAGGTTTATGCCGCTTGTGTGCTTGCAATTTACGCAGATAATATGCACTTCCTAACAAGAGAATAATATAGATCCGTTAAAGATTCTCACTGAGGACTAGTTGATCTTTACAGGTATAATTAATGATTTTATAGCGTTTATTGTTTCTAGATTACATTAATTTTTAAATATTATTGTTGGCGTGTAGGATTTAAACAAGAAAAGAGCATTTTATGTAACAAAGAAAGGTTGATGATTTTAAAGGCAATTTATTCTATTCTCGGTTGCAATTTAAGTAATATTAATATAGTGCCTACCCCATATATAATGTTGTTACGTCTGACGAAGGATTTTGATCCAATTCCACCCAGTCTTTCAAGTGCACAGTGTGCTGACTTGAGAGACGTATCAATATTATTATAAATAAGTTTGATATAATAGTAGGATATGATATGAATTTCACGTTACCTAGGTATAAAATTTTAAGACGAATGCTAAACATTGGATTAACCTTTTAATTAAGATTATTTTAAAAACGGTTAAACACGAATAAATATTGAAATAGTTATGAATTTAATTTCTATGTAAATGAGATAGAACTTCCCGATCTATATAGAGAAGAAAACGTAATATAAATCTATTACAATTTTAATTTAAGAATTTAAAATGACCAACCTTGGCAGGGATTGGGACTGCCTGTGCTTAAAACAGTAGCCGTGCATTCATCCCTGTTACTAGAACCAACAGCAATGGCTGCAGTGAAACTGCTATGCGCACCCAGGTTAGAGCATTACATGGTACTATATAACCAGTCCTTGGACAGATTGTAGCCCTTCCACCATGTAATACTCCCCTCCCTTATTAGATTGGTTAATTCATATATTTAGGTTACGTCACGTGTGCTGCAATCTACCGCAGACAATATGCACTTTCTCGACAAAACAAAAATCTAGATTCGTAAATGCTTACTGAGACGTAAACTTTACAGCTTAAATACTTTATAATAGATTTAAAGGGTTTCATATTATATATTATTAAACTATTATTGAAGTCCGAGTACATTTATAACAAAAGGATATGTGTGTGTGTGTGTGTGTAGTGTGTGTGTGTGTGTGTGTGTGTGTGTGTGTGTGTGTGTGTGTGTGTGTGTGTGTGTGTGTGTGTGTGTGTGTGTGACAGACATCTTGATATTAAAAGGAAATGAATCCTGTGCTCGGTTTTAATTTAGGTAATATAAATAGAGGTTACTCCATATAATCTTCGATTTGACACAAATTTCTGCAATGCTTGTACCAAATAACTCAAGTGCACAATGTGCTGACTTGAGAGATGTATAAATATTATTATAAATAATTTTGATATAATATTAAGATATTGATACGATAGGAATTTTACGTTCCCTAGGTATAATTTAAGTTAAGACGAATGCTAAATATTGGACTAACCTTTTAGTTAAGATTATGTTAAAAAAGGTTCAAATAGGACCAAATATTGAATTAGTTATGAATCTTTTTTTCTATGTATTTGAGACAGATCTTCCCGATGTATATAGAAAAAATGATCAAATAAATCTATTAAGTTTTAATTTAAGAATTTTAAAACAAACCAAACCTTGGCAGGGATTGGGAACTGCCTGTGCTTAAAACAGTGAGCCGTGCATTCATCACTGTTACTAGAATAGAACAGAAATGGCTGCAGTTGAAACTGCTATGCGCACCAGGTTAGAGCATTACATAATTAATTGGGTTAGTCCTTGAGCAGGTAGTCGCCATTATAACATGTAATACCCCCTCCCTTATTAGATTGGTTAATAATTATTGAAATATGTGTAGGTTTACGCCGCGTGTGCTGCAATCTACCGCTGATAATATGCACCTCTCAACAAGAGAGAAGTTAATCCGGAAATGTTGAGATCCGTAAAATTCTCACTGAGACTAGTTGAATCATTACAGTATAATAATGATGTTTATGGAATTATTGTACAATAATAGTTGCAGCATATATTACTTATTCATAAATACATTAATTTATTGTAGTTATAATGTAGATCAGCATCTAAACAATATAAAACAAGAAAAGCATTTTAACAAAAGTCAACCAAAGAGTAACAAAGAGGTATTTTTAAAGGCAATTTATTCTATCTATCTCGTTGCAATATTTAAGTAATATTAATATAGTGCCTACCCCATATATAATGTTGTTTACGTTCCGACGAAGGATTTTGATCCAATTCCACCCAGTCTTTCAAGTGCACAGTGTGCTGGACTTGAGAGGACGTATCAATATTATTATACAATAAGTTTTATATAATATTAGGATATGATATGAATTTCACGTTACTAACTAGGTATAAAATTTTAAGACGAATGCTAAACATTGGATTAACCTTTTAATTAAGCATTATTTTAAAACGGTTAAACAGGAATAAATATTGAAATAGTTATGAATTTTAAATTCTATATAAATGAGAACTTCCCGATCTATATAGAGAAGAAAAAGAAAACGAATATACGTATTAAATCTATTTAACAACAATTTTAATTTAAGAATTTAAAATGACCAACCTTGGCAGGGATTGGGACTGCCTGTGTCCTGTGCTTAAAACAGTAGCCGTGCATGTCATCCCTGTTACTTGAAACCAACAGCAATGGCTGGCTGCAGTGAAACTGCTATGCGCACCCAGGTTAGAGCATTACATGGTTACTATATGGCCAGTCCTTGGACAGATTGTAGCCCTTCAACCATGTAATACCACTCCCCTCCCCTTATTAGATTGGTTAATTTCATATATTTAGGTTTAACGTCATGTGTGTGCTGCAATCTACCGCAGACAAATATGCACTTTCTCGACTAAAGGCAAAAATTCTCAATGATTCCATGCTTACTGAGGACGTATTAAACTTTAACAGCTTCTTAAATGCTTTATTAATAGATTTAAAAGGGTTTTGTATATATATTATTAAACTATTCGAAGTCCGCGTACATTTATAAACAAAGGAACAGGATATGTGTTGTGTGTTGTGTGTGTGTGAGTGTGTGTGTGTGTGTGTGTGTGTGTGTGTGTGTGTGTGTGTGTGTGTGGTGTGTGTGTGTGTGTGTGTGTGTGTGTGTGTGTGTGTGTGTGACATCTTGATATTTAAAAGGCATGAAATCTTGTGCTCGGGTTTTACTCGGTTTTAATTTAGAGGTACTCCATATAATCTTCGATTTGACACAAATTTCTGCAATGCTTGTACCAAATAACTCAAGTGCACAATGTGCTGACTTGAGAGATGTATAAATATTATTATAAATAATTTTGATATAATATAAGGATTTGATACGATAAGAATTTTACGTTCCCTAGGTATAATACGTTAAGACGAATGCTAAATATTGGACTAACCTTTTAGTTAAGATTATGTTAAAAAAGGTTAAATACGACTAAATATTGAAATAGTTATGAATTTTGTTTCTATGTATTTGAGATAGATCTTCCCGATGTATATAGAAAAAAGGTCAAATAAATCTATTACAGTTTTAATTTAAGAATTTAAAACAACCAACCTTGGCAGGGATTGGGACTGCCTGTGCTTAAAACAGTAGCCGTGCATTCATCACTGTTACTAGAAAGAACAGAAATGGCTGCAGTGAAACTGCTATGCGCACCCAGGTTAGAGCATTACATAATTAATTGGGCTAGTCCTTGAGCAGGTAGTCGCCATTATAACATGTAATACCCCCCTCCCTTATTAGATTGGTTAATAATTATTGATATATGTAGGTTACGCCGCGTGTGCTGCAATCTACCGCTGATAATATGCACTTCCTCAACAAGAGAATAATGTAGATCCGTAAATTCTCACTGAGACTAGTTGAACTTTACAGTATAATTACTTGGTTATAGGAATTATTGTTTCAGATTACATAATGTTTAAATATTATTGTAGTCCGTGTAGATTTAAACAATAAAAGAGCATTTTATGTAACAAAGAGGTTGATATTTAGAGGCAATTTTATCTATTCTCGGTTGCAATTTAAGTAATATTAATATAGTGCCTACCCCATATATAATATTGTTACGTCTGACGAAGGATTTTGATCCAATTCCACCCAGTCTTTCAAGTGCACAGTGTGCTGACTTGAGTGACATATCAATATTATTATAAATAAGTTTGATATAATATTAGGATATGATATGAATTTCACGTTACCTAGGTATAAAATTTTAAGACGAATGCTAAACATTGGATTAACCTTTTAATTAAGATTATTTTAAAAACGGTTAAACACGAATAAATATTGAAATAATTATGAATTTAATTTCTATGTAAATGAGATAGAACTTCCCGATCTATATAGAGAAGAAAAAATAATATAAATCTATTACAATTTTAATTTAAGAATTTAAAATGACCAACCTTGGCAGGGATTGGGACTGCCTGTGCTTAAAACAGTAGCCGTGCATTCATCCCTGTTACTTGAACCAACAGCAATGGCTGCAGTGAAACTGCTATGCGCACCCAGGTTAGAGCATTACATGGTACTATATGGCCAGTCCTTGGACAGATTGTAGCCCTTCCACCATGTAATACTCCCCTCCCTTATTAGATTGGTTAATTCATATATTTAGGTTACGTCACGTGTGCTGCAATCTACCGCAGACAATATGCACTTTCTCGACAAAACAAAAATCTAGATTCGTAAATGCTTACTGAGACGTAATTAAACTTTACAGCTTAAATGCTTTATAATAGATTTAAAGGGTTTTGTATCATATATTATTAAACTATTATTGAAGTCCGAGTACATTTATAACAAAAAATATGTGTGTGTGTGTGTGTGTGTGTGTGTGTGTGTGTGTGTGTGTGTGTGTGTGTGTGTGTGTGTGTGTGTGTGTGTGTGTGACAGACATCTTGATATTAAAAGGAAATGAATCTTGTGCTCGGTTTTAATTTAGGTAATATAAATAGAGGTTACTCCATATAATCTTCGATTTGACACAAATTTCTGCAATGCTTGTACCAAATAACTCAAGTGCACAATGTGCTGACTTGAGAGATGTATAAATATTATTATAAATAATTTTGATATAATATTAAGATTTGATACGATAAGAATTTTACGTTCCCTAGGTATAATACGTTAAGACGAATGCTAAATATTGGACTAACCTTTTAGTTAAGATTATGTTAAAAAAGGTTAAATACGACTAAATATTGAAATAGTTATGAATTTTGTTTCTATGTATTTGAGACAGATCTTCCCGATGTATATAGAAAAAATGTCAAATAAATCTATTAAAGTTTTAATTTAAGAATTTAAAACAACCAACCTTGGCAGGGATTGGGACTGCCTGTGCTTAAAACAGTAGCCGTGCATTCATCACTGTTACTAGAAAGAACAGCAATGGCTGCAGTGAAACTGCTATGCGCACCCAGGTTAGAGCATTACATAATTAATTGGGCCAGTCCTTGAGCAGGTAGTCGCCATTATAACATGTAATACCCCCTCCCTTATTAGATTGGTTAATAATTATTGATATATGCAGGTTACGCCGCGTGTGCTGCAATCTACCGCAGATAATATGCACTTCCTCAACAAGAGAATAATATAGATCCGTAAATTCTCACTGAGACTAGTTGAACTTTACAGTATAATTAATGATTTTATAGCGTTTATTGTTTCAGATTACATAATTTTTAAACTATTATTGAAGTCCGAGTACATTTATAAAAAAAGGATATATATACAAGGTGTTTGAAAAGTATGGGTACGGCTTAATATTTTAATAACCATAGGAGATAACATCTATAAACTTTGCACAGTGTCATATGGCTATGGAAACTATATTTCCATGCTATTACAATGACATGACATGGGGGGACGGCCCACAGAGGAAAATCATGGAAATCTTATATTGAAAGCAAGGTCGAGTGATACCTCATTTGAAAGAGCTCACTTAGTAGAGTTGAATGCCGCAAACCGCATCTCAAAAGGTTTATCCAATCAGAAATGGCGGGTTGTTTTAGGTACACATTGTGAAGTACATTATGCGCTGCCATTTCTGACTGGATCGTCGTATTCTGATGCGGTAAGCGGCGTTTCACTCTACGGCGTCGAGTGATACCTTATTTGAAAGAGCTCATTTAGTTGACTTAAACAAGAAAAGAGCATTTTATTTAACAAAGAGGTTGATATTTAAAGGCAATTTATTCTATTCTCGGTTGTAATTTAAGTAATATTAAAATAGGGCCTACCCCATATATAATGTTGTTACGTCTGACGAAGGATTTTGATCCAATTCCACCCAGTCTTTCAAGTGCACAATGTGCTGACTTGAGAGATTTATCAATATTATTATAGATACTTTTGTTTTATATTAGGATCTGATATGATAAGAATTCCATATAAATGATAAAAATAAGATTAAGACGATAAGACTGGTGCTAAACATTGAACAACAACGGACAAGTTTACAACGATTACAAGCGACTCGATATTGAAACCATTTTGACTTTCTTTTTTGTAGAAACTTTCTAACAATGGAATTCATAGATTTATAAACCTCATGGAATCTTTCCTTTTATTAAATATACTGAATAATATCATCTGTTAATAATTTCTGTCCTGTTCTCACTGACACTGTGTTGGAAGTTAGCCACGACCACAAGTAGCGGACGCTACTACCATTACCAACGTCCTGGTGATGTCAAAGGGGACGATACCAGGACCAACTCGTAATTGAATATTTATTTGAGTTCCAGCAGTGGAAAACGAAATTAAATATGCTGATATCACAAGAGATTTGGAAACTAAACCAGTAAATGTACCAAACCCTGTCAGTACGCCATCAAAGCCTCGGGAAAAAGCCGGGGATCACTATTAGTGGCTAGTGATCTCGCACTAACGTAATTCCACCGTTTCTTTTGCAAGGAAAAATTGAAGAACAAACTTTCCGTAGAGACCCTGGAGCAAATATACATTTATCCCAAATCTCTGCTATATAGGAGAAGGTTGAGGAAAAAAAATTGAGCGCTTCGCAGTATATAACACATGCATTCTTCCTGTGGTTTGGTGACGTTGAATATATATTTCTGACTCAGACTACCCTTAATGTGGAGTTTAATGATAGCTAAAGTAGCCAAAACCCATGGTTGATTAGCAAAATCCTGTTCCACTATGATCTACAAGTGGATGACACTCTTTGGTTGACAAAAAACCTGGCTTTTGTCAAGTTGCATAAGATAATGGTAACGCTTGTAACTTTTGTATATTTTGATTTAATCCAAATAAGAAAGGACTAACAATAATGCTTTCAAACATAAACATCAAGTACAGCTCTTACAACATTGTCTAGTTGAATGAGATAATAAAGTTACAACGCAGGGTGACCTACGCGTGTTCATATAAAGCTTATAAATGACACAATCTATCTCAGTTTACTGGTTGACCTGGAAGAAATCTATTGTCAACCACGCTACTATTAGTGGAAGCAAAACTACACAGCATCGAAAGGGATAAAAAATATAAAACTGGAATCTTTCCTTAAAACATTTCCGGGCTTTTTATGCTTAATACTGACATGTGGGTAATATTTTAATCACTGTCAGGCAATTAAAAGGGAGAGATATCGTTAGTTAAAATGTCTACACATAATTAAAAACATAGTTACTTGTCTGGGGGTCAGTTTTAGTGTGTAAAGCTTAAGAAATATAATTTTAGAAAAACAATTATTTTTTTCATATTTTTAACCCTATTGATACTTTCCTATGTCGACCATTACCACAACTCCCAAAAAAAATTTTTTTATAAGATAAACTTTCCCAAAAAATTCAAGAACCAGGTTGAGTACTTTAACTATTAACATTGGCTCTGGAATACTAAATGTACACCACTTATAACAAGAAAAAATGAAAAAATACTTTTCAAAGTAAATATCATAAGAGAAAAATTTTATAATAGGTTCTGGCAACAAGCAATGGTGGCGCCAATTTGACAGTTAAATGTGTTTATTATTACACTTGTAAACTCGCAAGTTTTTCCTTTCGTTTGTTGTGTCTACTATACTATACCAACGTTTTTGCAGTATAAAAAGCCTAAATTAAGTACGTCTGAGGAAATAGACTTAAATTTTGATTGTGATCAGTGCAAAACAATCGCGTGTATAACTTCATTGAAGAGTGATATGTTGAGTTTTAATTTATGCAAATATTTAATCAAGTGTACCGCCTCAGCGGTAGTGATAATAAAGTACTTGTATGTGAAGTAGTGGCCGGAGTTCATACAGTAATTACATGCAACTAATATACAGTAAAAAAGTAGGTTATAGTACTGTTCTACAGGTAAATAAGTCAAAGTCATTAGTTGCTACAATATAAACTCAAGGATTAATTGTTTAACACCAAAATTCAGACAACAAATACAGCCAAATATACAAAACAACATCTACGTGAATTTTATTCAATGAAAAATGTGATGTTTTGACTTACCCATTTGCAGAATATTCCAGTCAAAGCGACACAGGTTCAGCCGTGGTGTTCGGCTCATAACTCGGAAGAAGACTGAACTCTGCTAACTTTGTACGCTTCAACTTGAAGGAAAATTACTCATGATGCCTCTAAACCAAAACATTTTCAAAGATATTAGGTTTTAAAATTATGTTTTCATGGTAACGAGGAATGGTTACTGTTTGTTAAGAAATATGCTATTCGTGTGGCGTAAGTTAGTTATAGAAATTATCAGGAAGAACAATCTAAAATTTTACACAAGAAAAAACTTATTTCACTAATTTTGTATGGGTTTTTAATGCAGAATAAGTATATAAACCCGTTATAGAAAGTTGTATTAAACAGATAGATAATGCCAGTCGTATGCTAGAGTATCATGAAATAAATATTTTCATTAATTAGAACATGTTTGTTTTAGTTTTTGTAAAAGAACTATAATTAGACCCAGCTCAGAAAATAGTTCTTTGCAAAATGGTAGTGTGGCCCAGCTAAGCGATATACCAACCTGTCCAAGCTGGGATTATTGACAAAATTCACCCTCTTTGGCTCTAATTTCTAAGATAGTTTGTATAATTATAGTAAAACAGTATGTTCCTAGCACATTAACACATAACGAACAAATTTGTAATCGTTAAGCTAAGCAACATGTTTGCTTGACAAGGTTGATTTTGTTATAAAACCCCTTATTTTTTCTGGTCACATGTAACTCTTGTTTATTATTGTTAAAATATTCAAATAATCTGTCGGAAAATATTTCTTGAAGTAAATTTCTATTGGATCTATTATAATGTTACAAATAACCAATTTAAACAGCGATTGGGACTGCCTGTGCTTAAAATAGTTGCCGTGCATCACCAATGTAACTAGCACCAACAGCAATAGCTGCAATGCCACTGTTATGCGCACCCACGTTAGAGCATTACTTGGTACTAGGGTCAGTCCTTTAGCAGGTAGTCGCCCTTCTAACATGTAATACTTCCCTCCCTTATTAGGTTGGAGGATTTTGATTTCTCGGTATACGTTACCTGTGCTGCAATCTACCGCAGACAATATGTATTAGACTAACGCAGATCCGTGAATTCTCATTAAGACTTATAGAACTTTGAAGTATAAATGTTATATAACTGCGTTTTAGGGTTTCTGATTATATATTTATTAATACTCATTATCACACACATTATCATGATCTTTAAAATTTGCATGATAATTCCTTTCTACATAAACAACATTAAGTTATATGATTGTGCATATTCAAACGTGGAATTTAGTTGAGCGCCATTGAAGCACTTAGTAGACTGAACATTTTGTTTATGTCTACTGAGAGGATGTTAAGTTTACTTTTCCGCATGATCTGTCTATATGACCGCATGACGATAATAAAATGAGCTACTTGCTTAAAATTTAGCATGCAACCTTAGTGAAGCCTATTATTCGACACGTATTGTAGCGTACTCGTACCTTTTATACATAAAGAAACAATAGAATAAATGGATGTGGTCCATGTAAAAACACGTGAATAGTGAAGCATGTAAAGTTAGGATTGTTTTAGGAGAATTTACAATAAAATATGCTGGACTAACTTATCTCGTAGTTGTGTTCATAGATTATAATAATTCTGATGTAATATACACAAATTAAGTAAGTTATGTTTCAATTGGTATATATGTTCAATTTTATAATTGAAAGGACAGGTTAAATTTTATTCAATATCCACCAGAAAAACAATAAAACCCATCGGCAAGGTATTTTAAAAATCATAGAAAATTTAGCAGAGTTTGACGTCACTATGGATTGATAAAATACCAACATATCGTGATCTAATGAAAACTGCAGTAAATTATAATTTTGAGAAAACACAGACCAAACTCATTAAAATTATGTTAAAGATAAATATACCTTAGGACTTTCAATTTTGTCAATAATTTCCAAGCGTTACTGGATATACAACTTTTCGTCAATAATATTTACTATTTTATATCACCTGTGCCACAGAGATTTAATTGAAACATTTTAAACCAGCTGGCTTTATTAAATGTCATGTGTTATGTTTACATTCAGTTTTCTTATTAACAACGTGTTTGTAACGTATTAATTTGTCGTTTCTAGCAATTCAAGTAACAGTGTATACAAATTTTACAGTAACCTATTTCGGAGACGTAAATAATTCAGATTGCTCTAGGGTGAAACATTGCTTTATTTAAAAAAGCATAGAGGCGTCTTCCGTATGAAAACCACTTTTAATTGTTCGACATGTTGTCGTAGTAGGTTGATATAACATGGAATTATATGTGCATAGCTGTCTCCCAGTGAGAGGTTACAACTGTTAGTGAAAGTTAACCCACTCGTCAACTGAAATATGGAATTCTCACTAAATCTTCAAATCCGAGTGTCCGCAAGAAGAACCTGAAGGTCCGCTTGGTACCTCTCCAAATGGTAAATCAAAATATCTTATTAGCTTCCACGATTGTAGGCCTTGCTGTGGTATAAGTATAATTTTATGTTTATTATAATTAAATTAGCATGAGTTGCAGAAACTATCAATAGTATACAAAATAATAAAACAGTTTAACTATTGGTTTTTATAAAATATTTATAAATTTGATATTTTTAATCGGATACAAAGTACACTGACACTTATAATAATTAGAATTTCACAAGTTCCCAAATTGGTTTCATTAGCAAACTGATAACATGCTATAATAAATTTTAAATCCTTGGTGTTTCATCTAAAGTGATAACCATGTAAGTAGACTTGTTATGAGGGTATTAATTTACCTTTTAAGTTAGGGTGAGGCAAGATTTCAGGTTATAAGCAGCACTGCTTTTTAATTTTAGATTCTTTTAGAATAATTTGCTTGTAGTTGTGTTAAAAATTGAATTTGATTCGCGTGAGAATAGGGTATAGGTGTAATTTACAAACAAGATTAAGGACTCACAATAAAAATATAATAAATTACCCGAAAGTAGGAAAGATTGATTCATAAACTTCGTGCACGGCTAAAGTAATTGATGTATAAGACGCGTTTCATTCTTTAGCAAAATTAAAAAAAAGATATTTTTAATGTTATTGGAATCAAGTCAGACAATCATCAATATTGTTCTTTAGAACACGTAATAGAATATGTATAAAAAGAAAGAAAAAGCACACTACAAGGAAGTAATATTAAGAGAAACTAAATGACTTAGATCTCTTAACAACCCAACTCTATAATCATAGTTTACTATAGGAAATAAATACTAGGCTTAATATATCATATGTCTCTACATCGGTCACAGCAGCCAGAGATTATCATCAAGCTATCAATTGTTTATAAAGTGTTCACAGTTTATAACAGTTTTCAAAGCGAGTTAATAAGTGAGATTATGGTTAGATGACCCCGTACGTTTGGAATAAATTAATTCAAAACATTAAATAATTTATAATTACCACTGATTTTAATACAGCCTCACAAAAGTTCCTCTATTTAACAAACGTTTCCATTTATAATGTTATTCCGTTTCAAAATATGAATTGATTTGCATCGCCTCTGAAGTAATGCGTCTAATGTGTTGTGTGTAAAATCAACTGGATCTTCTCCTTACAAATATTTATAAAATAACTCTACACATGTAATTTACGTGAGAACTATATCATTACCTCAAAACATATTGACTAAATTAAAATAAACAATCAATTGGGCAAGTTCAAAAACAGTGAAATCCTCTGTTATATTTAAAATAAATACTGAAACACGTAATCCCTTATACGTTAATTTTATTTAAAGTCCTGTCACTTAAGTAAACATTATTCGCTGAGAACATTTATCTGTTACTTTGGTAGTTAAATAACTAATTTATGCAACATCTGCTGTTTGGTTTCGATTTTGCTTTAGTCGGTAGCATCCTTAATTTGTTGTAAGTTGACATTGTTTATGCACCTCACTTCAAAAGAAAATTACTGTGAAAACAAAGAACAAGTAAGAATAAGTAGACCAAGCCTGAAAGATATGCAGAGAAAAGTCTACATCACAAAACACGTTACATGAAAAGCAACCAACCATCAGACACAGAAACTAAGTGTCAAATTACCATATATTACCTATTTACCATATATGTCAGGTAATAATATATACGAAAAATATTAGAATCACGAAGGAAATGTATATGAGATATATTAGAATTTAACTTTCAAAATATTTAATGAGCAATCTTAGCGGGGTTTGCGACTGCTTGTGCTTAACACAGTTGCCGTGCATTTACCACTGTTACTAGAACCAACAGCAATGGCTGCAGTGAAACTGTTATGCGCACCCAGGTTAGAACATTCCATGGTACTAGGGCCAGTCCTTGGGCACACTTGACTTGAAAGATGTGTCAATATTATTAAAGATAAGTTTGATTTAATATTAGGATCTGATAGGATAAGACTTCTACGTTCACAATATATAAACCTTCAAGAACAATGATAAGCATTGGACATACATTTTCGTAAAGATTAAGTTCACAACGGTTAAAAATTACTAAATATTGAAACCATTATAATTTAGTTTATATCTATTATTAGATCTATTAAAATGTAACTTTAAACACTTCTAATGACCAACCTTGGCAGGGATTGGGACTGCCTGTACTTAAAACAGTAGCGGTGCATTCATCACTGTTACTAGAACCAACAGCAATGGCTGCAGTGAAACTGTTATACGCACCCAGGTTAGAGCATTGCATGGTACTAGGGCCAGCCCTTGGGCAGGTCGTCACCCTTCTACCATGTAATACTCCCCTCCCTTATTAGGTTAGTTGATTGACATGTAGGCTAAGTCACGTGTGTCTCTATCTACCCCAGACAATAAGCATGTACGCTACAAGAAATAATGTACATCCGTAAATTCTCACTCAGACGTGTTGAATTTTAAAGTATAAATACTTGATAATGGCTTCTAAGTGTTTCAGAATATATTTTTTTAGATTATTACTTAAGTCCTAGTAGATTTAAACAATAATATAATATTCATATTTGACAACTCGGTTTATATAAAAAATAAATTTATTCTACTCTCGGTTGCGATTTATGTAATATAAATAAATGGATTATGTAATTTTTTTTATTTGATATCGTTTTCCGCCACCCCTATCGCCAACCATTCAAGTGCACTGTGTCCTCGAAAATCTTTTGCCAATTTGCCTCTTAAATACGCGTGTCCTTAGAGTATTATACTCACAGCGTTTTTCTTTTCCTTTGTGTGTGTTTACGTTACTACACACACTATGGTTCAGTGAGAAAAACCAAGACTAATTACTTTTGAGGAAATACACTTAAATTTAGAATTTTAAACAATGCACATAAATTGCGTGTATAACTTCATAGACTGGTGTCAAGAGAGATTAGTTATATTTTTAATTTATGAATCTATTTAATCAACTGTACTGTTTCAAATGTTGTGATGATAAATAAAACGTACGTGGTGTAAAGGATGGAGCCCATAGAAGTAATTACCTATAGCTAAATATACGGTAAAATAAGTGAGTTATAGTACTTCTGATGTCCTACAGGCAATAAGTCAAATTCTTGAGTTGCTACAATCTAAACTCAAAGCTTAATTATCAACATCAATATTCAGACAACATCTACAGCCATACAACAATAAATATAAGTGAGTTATATTCAATGGAAAGTGTGATATTTTGACTTATCCATTTGGAGAATTTTCCCGTCAAAGACACAAGGGCTCAGCCGTGGTTTCAGGGTCACAGGTCGGAGGAAGACCGAACATTAACGCTGCTAACATTGTCCGTATTAACTTGAAGTAAAACTAATCAGGATTCCACTCTACTGAAAAATTTTTCGAAAGGATTAGATTTAAAAATTGTGTTTTCATGGTAACTATGAATAAATATTGTTAATTAAGAAATGGACTAATCTTAAAGCTTAATTTATAGTTATATAAATTCTAAGACAGTGAGCTAGTGTAGATCTCTACATAAAAATATAAACGTTTTAATTTTGGAAACTTTTTGCTCCATGTTAATGCGCTGTTTTTCCTATAAATATATTGAGGGGTTAAGCAGGATCGCATTGAAATACAGTCTGAATATATATTTTTTATTGTTTAATCCAGCTGTATAGGTTGGTTATAGATAAGATAATTTGAATAAAGGCAGTTTGAACGTAAAGGCGTATACATTTAAAAGAAAAAGTTTTATTTTGCATAGGGTAAATAAGAAAATACAATTAGATTTATCTTAAATGAGGAAAGATTTTCATTTAAAATTATTATCTTCTGTAAGTTTCTTGTTAAACTTATCATTAGACAACGACTGCAATTTAGTTATTTATAAAAAAATAATCTTACAAGCTTCTCTTCTATTAACTTTGGTGTAGTGTATTTCGAATTCAATTTTTCATTTTTAAATAACGTCGTTTTTATCTTCATGAAATGAATTTCAAAATGTATAAAAACAGTGTAATCTCATCATATAAATTAAGTATTAAATCATTTAAATTGTGAAAATTTTCATAAATTGTTTTCGTATAATTTTAAATAAAAATTAATTTATCTAACAAGGATAGCCATGTTTTTATATCTCTATACAAATACTCTGTGAAAATTTTATTAAAATGGAGAAAGTGTGATTTTAAGTTCACTATTTAGTTGTCATTTATTAAGGGGGACAATTATATAAGGTCAATTAATTTATAGACACATCTCTCTCCAAAGCTATTTTTTATATTTTGTTACAGCGTTAGTTTTTATTCTCGTGTGTAGAGACGTCCTCTGAGTATTCATATTTGTTAGTTTTAATATATATATATATATATATCTATATATATATAAAAATGAATGTTTGTATGTTTGTCCTTTATGGAATCGTGAACTATTGGACCGATCATGATGAAAATTTGTACGTATATGTATTTTTCCACGGAGAAGGTTTATAAGCTATGCCCATCCCTTTCCCGATTTAGGATTCCGCCCCACTGGTTACAGAAATACCCATAAGAAATGCATTGCAGCAAACATATGTTAACGTCTTTTCAAATTTTTAATCAGCTGTTCTTTGTAAACATATATTACACTTATAGTTTTAAAGCATAGAGTAAGCTTAAGAGAAACGACAAATTTTGTTTAAACTGTTTTTGCAATCACTGTTAAACATAGACTTTACTATCCAGATAATACAATTCAAATTTGACGTAAAAATTCACCTTTAACTGCAATATTTATTTAATATAAACCATGCTCATGCTTGATCAGAAGAGTAATGCAGATATCATAATTACTATCTTACGTTGGCTAAAAATATAAAGAATGTTATAAAATCAACCTTAGTTGTTTTTTTGACAGAAGTATGGTTCTCAAAACTCCGTGTGTACATATTCTCTCGATCGAGACAACAAAGCAAGCTCAATCGTGGCATCGGAGATATAACTAATTTAATCTAAAATTTATTATAGTAAAAAAAAAAAATTTAGTAAGTAATATAAGGACTTCGGTTCTTAAGATTTGCGTGCGAAGCCGTGGGTAACAGCTAGATAGAGGCAGGAATATGGTACATACCTTCATAATACGCCCAAGAGGCTCACGATGGAACGACTATCAATTATCTCAGCAATGTTTAGAATGTGATAGAAAAAGAATAAGTGAATATAGTGTACTGTTTTCAACGGGAAATTGCGTGCGAAGCCGCGGGCAACTTTTGCAAAAAATTATTGAAATGCGCAGCAAAGCGCGCCGGGCCCGCTAGTATATATATATATATATATATATATATATAATATATATATATATATATATATATATATATATATATATATATATATATATATATATATATTGTACATACATCCTTCGAGGAATAAATAATGGGATCATTCCACTGGCACTGGCACTACCTATTTTGTAAACCGCTGGAGCAATATTGTTTCGTTTAGTTTGTTTTGGCAGTTATTCATGTAAGTCCTTTTCTTTGTTATTCTATGTCATCTTTTTTCTATAATTTGTGTTATGGTGTGTTTGTATAATTTAAAAACAATTAAAATCCTAAAATACAATTGTGCGTTTCTGATTTTTATGAGTATTCTATACCAATAATAACTGGTAAGATGATTGAAGGATAACGTATTGTTCAGTGAGATAACATTCAGAGGTAATTAGTTTGTAACTTTTATAAATCTATTAGTCTTAAAAACACTTATTTTTAAATATATATTTAATATATATTTTTCATATCACGTCATATTTTTAAAAAGGTTATTTTAATCGTAAGCCAACCTCCTAGGTAGATAAATGTAAAGTCTTCCCTATTGATTTCAATGAAATTTCCAAAAGTTTTGATATTTTCCTTTTTAAAAACAATATACAAGTGCTCCTGTACATCAAGTAATGTTTTGTTGAATAGGTTTTGAATAACAACTAAATAATAAGTAAATTAAATTATAAACTTCCTTGAAAATATGAAACCGACAATAAAATTATATATAACTATACTTTTAAATATAAATGATTACGAAAAATCGTGTTATTTTTATTACAATACATTTCAGCATTCGATATATACTTTTGCCAGACTACATACATAATGAGGCGCTTACGGATCTTCAGAGTAGCTTAAGTTCCAACATAACTCTACAGTGACGTGCAATTAACTTTTGGAGCCACATCTCCTGGTTGATCTTGTTTTGGAAACCCTTCACTTAATGAATTTTGATCAACTTAATTGTAGTCAAACATTTTGCCAAAGTTTGAATTGAAGTATGTTTTATTAGTTTAATTTCTTACTCAAACTATGGGCGGTTACCTTGAATCTTGCAACTTGCTCACGTTCTAAGAGTGTATATTTTATTTATTTTGTGATGAAACATTTAATGTTAAGCATTATTGCTTTCAGAGTTAATACCATCCAAAATTTGGATATATATATATATATATATATATATATATATATATATATATATATATATATATATATACATAAAACAAAAATGTAATTTTTCTAATAACCCAAAAACCCTTAAAAAGTTTGAGATTCCACATCCGTTTCTATATCAGTGGCCATTATCAGGTTACAAAATGAAAAAAAAAAACACAGTTTGAATGAAGTTTTTACAAAGTTTTAATTTCTTACTCAAAATAACAAATTCCAAAGAATTTCTCACTTAAACAGTTTTGATGGGATTAATAATGTTTAATCATGACATTTAGTGAAAGTATATATGAGAAATTAAGATCTGCCAAGTGACAAATAAGTTAAGTCTAACTTTGCGATTTCTTTCACCTTTTCTCAAACTAACATTCAGTTCATCACAGACCGAGTAACTTATTCTTAAGTGGTAAGTATACTGAGCCACTGCTAGTGTATTAAAAGCGAAGTTACTATTGGAGAGCAAGCCAAATATACATTACTGGGGACCAATCCAATCGCAATTAACTCAGATTTAAGTAACCCTATGCGGTCAGTGCCGTTCATTATTGCCTCTCTGACAGTTTCTGACAAGCTGGTGTACTACCACAAGTCTGACGTTGATGACTTTCGTTATGATTAAAAACGTTCAGTTTATTTTAGATACATTTCCATAGATTCTCTTAGCTACTTGAATCTAAAAGAACTTGATACGATATATTGATAAACTATGTTTTAAGTAATTCAATTAGAACAATTTTATTTCTAATTTTATTTATTAATTGGTCTACGTCTAATTATATCAAAATGTATTTTAATTTTGCATAAAGAACATCAAAGTCTATCTATCTATCTTTTCCTCAAATGAATCGTAATTTAAGTGATCTAGTCTAAAGTGGTGAAATTTGGCAAGATTATATCTCTTACTTTTCTTATTTTGAGGGTCAAAAATTCCCTCATTCGCTAAGTGTTTATGCGCGTTTAACACTAGACTTATTAAACATCTCATATGTTATGATAAAACAGTTTAATGTTCTAGGAGACATCCATTAGGAAAACAAACACGATAATTAAATTAGTTACGTGTTAAGGAAAGATATATCTTAATATAATATAAAAAAAGATTCATAAAACCTACCTCTCTCCAGCTTATTCAAGTCATTATTCAGTTAATTAATAAAATCTGAGTCACCCTCTGAAGTTGCTTTAGCCAGTGTTCAATAGACTAAACAAATAGATAGTAAAGATTATATGATCGTCTGCATCAGAACTAGACATGATATATTATTCGCTACGGTATAAATTTTGGGACTTAGGAAGTTGTACAAATTTATGATTCATCTTTTTTCTTTTTTGTACGGAACATTGCATTCCCCCTCGATCTTAGAATTATTTTTAGAATTATATACAATGTATTTGTTATTGAATAGAAACAAATGTAAGTTTTGTTATGTTATATTTTATGATATCAAGAACTTTCCTTCAATACGATAGATATAAGCAGTGTACAAGGAAATGCATAATTTCTATTGTTATCTAACTTTCTGGATCTCTATAATTTATAGTAAAAAGATTGAAAACTCGCACACACATACACTATGATTGCGAGAAAGAAACTAACACAGTTGTTAAGAGTTCTAATTTGGAGCTCAAGAGAACCCTAAGATAGTAATTACAAAAACCTTAAAACTGAATCACTGCAGTTTTTATAATACGCTCTTCTGTACTAAGTTAATAGTGAATGAACATAAACCAAACGGGTATTATCTTGAAACTAAAGTATAAAATATTTTAATATTTATTTACTGTTATGAATACACTTAAAGTACAATACAATTGACAAATTTGTTACTGATGTTATGAGTAATTTTAACTATACTAAGGTTATGACCTATTCTTATAAACATAACCTAAACTAATTAATATAAGTGTGCCATTCTGAAACAACAATTGTAGCCAAATTCATTATAATGTTTATAAGTAGAACAATACATTACCTAGTGTATGTGTAGTGTGTGTATTAGTGTGAGTGGGGCGACCTCCTGCCGCACTGACCGCATCACCCTGTAACAATCAGAAAATACCGCTTATAATAATATATCATGGTAAACCATGCACTAGCCATAACTGATATAGTTACAGAAATATACCTTAATTAAATAAGTATTATTAAAAATTAAGTATAATCATGGAACAAATATGTAAACTTAAGTATAATATAAGCAGGTAAATTTATTATACCTTAATGTGTTGTGTAGTGGAGGATTACTTGCTCTAGTTAATTGTAGTTCTACACGCACGCACACTCTCACACATTCATTTCATACAAAACATTCATACTTTGCGTGTTTTGCAACACACGTGGAGTAGTGTTAAATGTTAGTGTCACAGAGAGGATGCCAAGCCAACGCAGGACCGAGGCCACCTGAAAATAATCAGAACAAAACTCTCGAATCACAGAAATGACACAATTGAGTTGGCTGTTTGATTTCTAGTAACTTATAATAAAATGTTTACAGTCTAGATATTTGACTACAAGTGCAGTTTCAGAATGGCATTAAATTTACACCTGAAACATCCCAAATACTTACGGTACTGGGTCTTCTCGCATTGGGTTTAAGTAATATTGCTACCTGAAACATAATTACAAGGAAGTAATGAGAACAGAATAAGTATTTGCTCATAAAGATAATAAAAGCTTAGAGTGTATATAAATATATATACAACGCACCATCATAAATGTTTTTAAATATCTAAATCTTGTACAACACTTCAACCCGCTATTTTTGCATTTGCGTTTCCTCGTACTTTGACAAAAATAATGTATAAAATCTTTATCAGACATGAGTATAGTTTTGTATTAATTAGTAACTGATAATTTGACTTAGAGCAAAATAGATTTTTTACAAGAGTGAGTAGTAGATTATTAGAAGGAATTATTTACACAAAAGAAGAAATGGCACGACGGAGGCGCGTGAAAAATGGTAGGAAAAAGTCACGACTCTTCTATTATTAGGTTAACAGATATAAATTAAAAGGCCACGTGCGCATTTGCGAAATATCAGCATTCTAAACAAACTTAAAGCATTTTTGTGTAAAGCTCTAAAATTCAAATTAAATTTCAAATTCGTGCTCTGTAATAGATCCCAAGAAAGTCCATATGTTTAATTTGGATGAATAAAAATTAATGTTGCCACATTTAAGTTTACTTCTGATAGAACTTTTGAGCAATTACGAAAGTTATAAATGCCTGCTGCCACTCTAGAGCAGACAATACCAGCGTGACTGACTCTGGTCAGCCCTCGATCAAGATACATTCCTAGACATGTTGTGGGGGGGGGGGAGATCATAGAATAAAACAGCTGCTAAATCTTAAAATTTCATTTGCAATCAGCATTAAGTGATACTATTGGATTTCGAATGGTTAGTTTGAAAAGTAATATCAGTACAATACAATAAACAACCAAACTATTTGCTTTCCAGCTCCTGTAATATCTTTGAAACAAATCATAGTATTGTCAGCATACCGAAAAAAAGTGTCTCGTTTGGGCAACATTATTCAATCTGTTGAAGTGTACCAAAAACTCTAAAGGTCCAAGGTTTTATCTCTGACGGACTCTACATGTAGTTAGAATTATGTTCTTACCTTTGAGGTAAAAAGCGAACAAGAAATGGACAGAGATAGATACATTTTCTAACTTGTGCAACAATGTTTATTGCTCAAGTATCAAACGACTTAGAAAGTTATAAACAAATATTTAAGACATGCACAGTTTATACCCAGTACCTACTTTTCCATCTTACCTATTAACATAGTTTTGTAAAAACGGTTATGTTCAATAAATGTAAGTTATAGATTTACATAAATTACTCTCAAAAATATATCACAGCAAAACAATTACAAACAGAACAAAAATCTAAATAAAAACAATGTCGGTTAGTGGACGAAAATAATGTCAGCTACAACTTTCGCACACTTTCCAGAGTACTTGAAGTATAACAATTGGCTCTGGAATACAAGTTAAAACACATTAAACAAGTGAAGAAATACTTTTCAAAGTAAATATCATAAGGGAAAAATTTTAAAACAGGTTCTAGAAACAATCAATGGTGGCGCCAATTTAACAGTTAAATACGATTATTATTACATTTGTAAACTCGCACCGTTTTTATATTCCTTTGCGTGTGTCTACGATACTATACACACTTTCGTTCATTGTAAAAAGCCAAAATAAAGTACGTCTGAGAACATATACGTAAATGTTGATTGTGAAACAATGCAAATCACTCGCGTGTATAACTTCATGTAGAGTGATAAGGTTTTTAATTTTTGCAAATATTTAATCAACTGTGCTGCCTCAGCGGTAGTGATAATAACGGACATGTATGTGGAGTAGTGGCCGGAGTCCATAAAGTACTTACATACAGCTAAATATACAGTAAAATAAGTAGGTTATAGTACTTCTGCTATTCTACAGGTAAATAAGTCAAAATCATGAGTTGCTACAATCTAAACTGAAGGCTTAATTGTTTAACACCAATATGCATACAACATATACAGCCATATATACAAGACAAACCTACGTAAATTGTAATCAATGAAAATTGTGATGTTTTTGACTTATCCGTTCGAAGAACATTGCAGTCAAAACGTCAGAGGTTCAGCTGTGGTATTGGGGTCCTAGATCGGAAGAAGACTGAATATGAACTCTGCTAACTCTATCAGTATCAACTTGAAACAAAATTACTCATGATGCCACTGTTGTACTTAAATATTTTTCAAATGTATTAGGTTTTGAAACTGTGTTTTCATGGTAACGAGGAATAATTATTGTTTGTTAAGAAATAGAACAATCGTACGGCTTAAGTTGGTCATATAAATTCTGTGAGGAAGAGAGGAAATGTAGATATTTTTGACACAAAGATAATAAATAAATTAATGCATATTTATTCCTCATAGAAATAAAGTTTATACATATATACAAAAACAGTAAATGACCTCTACATGGGTGTAGCTTGTGTGTGGAGATCGATTTGCGATCAGCAAATTGAATATATAATAATTAAAAGAATGAATACTGTAAAATCTTCGTATGGAAAACGTAAGGAATGAAAACATGAAATTTACATTATAAATATGCATTATGTAACGTATAAATACTCGTAATATAATAAAAAGAAAGAAAAAAACAAATACTAGTACATAGCTACAACAAAGCAAATATTAGACAATAAGATGACTAACAGCTTACAACGGCAAAAAGTTGTACTGTAATCATGAATGATTTAATAAATAATAACAATTTTAAGTTAATTTATCCAAAAGTAAAAGATTACATCGATAACAGTTTATTGGGAGGCTTGGAACCTCTGACACACTTATATACTCACGCCACACATAACCAACATCTCTTTCTTTTTCGTTTTCTTTCTCCTCTCTTTCCCCCTCTTCTTTCCCCTACATTTACCAACATCTACACACAATCTCTCTCAACACACAATCCTACAAAGTTACAACATTATGACACTATAATACACCAACCCACTGTAAACACAAGAACACATTAAACTATAAACGTATTTAACTGTTAAATTGGCGCTACCATTGCTTGTTGCCAGAACCTGTTTTAAAATTTTCCCCTTATGATATTTACTTTTAAAAGTATTTCTTCACTTGTTTAATGTGTTCACTCCTGGTGAAAATAGGATCAACAATTACGATAATGTACATACAAAGAAGTTATAAGATATTCTAATTCAGCCTTATCTATGTTTATTAGCCATAAGGTTACTTTATTTTTATAAGTGTCGGGTTTGTAAACACTTGTTAGTTTAAAGCAATCTGACATTGAAAATAATTATAAAAGAGAATGGGTTGTGTTATTTTATAAATACATCAAGGCAATATAACATTGTTTAGTTGATCACTTATAATTCTTATGTCCAATTTACCTCATAAATGATTTTTATGATTTTTTAAAGATTTTTTTACCAGTTTGATTTAGCAAAATATCTTTAACTATTTACTATATATGAACTATTTAAAGTATTAACAGCCGAATAACGAAAAAGAATGCATACAAAAGTTTTTGTAGAATGATATTTCTGTATTGATGGTAAAATAGCATTTCCGATTATTGTTTCTATTACACTATTTGTTTGCATTGACCAGAAGAACAAACTAAAAATTGTCTTTACGGTGCTTTTTTATGGTTACTTTATGGTTAAACTTTCATTATGGTTCACTAAAAATTTAAACCAAATTTGACTCTATAATTGAGTGATTACAACTGTTTTTGTTAGCTTGACAGATATAAAGAAATATACATTACAGCTGCATTCTTATTTCTTAAATTGCAATATATAAAAATATACTAATACAATTTCTTTTGGCAATCATATATCATAGGAATGTATATACTAACTTCCTATAATCATTTGCTCCTTTGAAAGCTAATATAAATAAATTGCCTAGTTTTGACTTATTTCTATTTAGGCTAACAAGCAAGGGAATGCAATTTTTAACAACAAGATATTTGTTGTTCTGATGAATCCATTCTAATAATGGATTCATTAGAATCTAACCTCTGACATGTAATTCTCAGTTGAGTAGAGAAAATTTCTTTGCAAGTCAGCAATGTTAGTAGTTTTATAATTATGTATATACATTCTGGGAAATATGTTTTATTTGTTTAGTACTTGCAAAAATATACAGTTAGTAATTTAGGTGAAAGCTATAACATGTTTGGTCTAATCAAATGTTTGTTTCTGTAAATTGCATTTAAAATTATTACAAACTAGAAATTATCCACGGCTTCGAAAGCTTGGTCAAAATTATAACTCTAAGTAATATTTATTTTAAATTAAGTTCTCAAGTCTTCAGTGATAAGTAAGTTACGGAAAGATATTCTAACTTCTTGATCCATTTTACATAGAAATAAAAATGTACATTTTATGACTGATCAGTCGGAGGATAAAGCATCTGTTATACATAGTACCTGTGTACTAATTCTATTTTTCCCTGCAATATAGTATGACTTATTATTAGATATTATAGCTCTGTGAGGAAGAATCTTAAAGTCAGAGTCATTAGCTTTATAATAACGCAGTTGCAATGTGATAAATGGTCTAGCTCTATGTAATGTTAAAACGAAAGTAGCCATATTTTTACATTTATATTAGTTGTTTATAATGTAAAATCAACCTAATATTGTAATTATGTAATCAAGAATCCCTCACGAGAGCGTAGTGCTCTTAATTGTGCGCCTGATGAGACAATGTGGATGCCTCTTCACTTGGATTGCACAACCTACTGTTTTGTTAAAAACGAATGGAAAGAGCACGTTAAGTTTTTATGTCGACGAATATTTTGAATCCTTTCGGACAACCATGACTCCATATTTCAATTGTTAGGCCATCGACAGCATCGGATTTCAAATGCTGCACTAAAGAGGAAATTGAACTGGAGCTAAACTCAACATTCACATTGAATCATTGCTACACAATTATAACTTTTAGATGTTCCTACACATACTTCAAACAATGTTAACACTAAGTTTAGTAAAACCTGTCTCTTAAGACATAAATTATGAAATCAAAATACTATTTTTAAATTTTTTTAAACCATCCTTGGTAGGGATTGGGACTATCTGTACTTAAAACAGTTGCCGTGCATTTTACCAATATTACTAAAACCAACAGCAATGTATGCAATAAAACTGTTATACGCACCCAGGTTAGAGCATTCAACGGTACTAGGGCCAGTCCTTGGGCAGGTCGTCACCCTTCAACCATGTAATACTCCCCTCCCTTATTAGGTTGGAGAATTAGGATATCTCGATGTACGTTACGTGTGCTGCTATCGACCGCAGACAGTATGGATTGATACAACAAGAGAATATTTAGTGTCGTTAATACTAATTGTGACATTGATCTTTATTATGATATAAATACTTTATAACAGCGTTTTTAATCTGTAGATTATATATTTTTAAATTATTTAATAGGCGGAGAAGATGTAAGCAAGAAAATATTATTTTTGTAATTTCTAACACTTTGAGATAAAAAGAAAACTTATTTGATTTTTGGATGACAATGATATAAAAAAAGACGCTATATCACATGCTTTTAAATGTGTACATGATAACACATACAAGTTGTAATAAAATCTTTCAAGTACAGAATGTGCTGTCCTGAGAGATATATCGATATTATTATAGGTAATTTTGATGTTGGGGGCTTATTAAAATCTAGATATGTTAAGAATACGACGTTCGCCGGATATAAAATACTAAGACCACAGTTAAAAATTGGTTCTGGCTTATTTAAAATAATAAAGGTCACAAAGGTTGAAGTCTAATAAATACTGAAATAATTATACTTATTTTTTTAAATTAGTAACCAATATAACAAAACATTATGCAGAATCTTAATATCCATTAGTCTAAAAGGTCAAGATAATATTGTCATTATATAAATTGCATTTTTAAAATAAATGATTTAAAGTCTGAAATATATTTATCTTTTATGTATATTTAAACGTTGTATGTAAAAATAAGATTGACTAGAGTTTAAATTGATTAAGTTGTGCTCTTATCAACGTTAATGTATTTTTATTTTAAGTTTAATTTTAGTTAAATATAGTGAGAAAATTTCAATATACCGCAGTGATTTGCACATCAAAATTCCTTTTCAGAGAAAACTGGACTGTTATCAGACCTTTCCTTGCTATTGTTTAGTTTTATATAACCTAGAGTTTTATTTAACTATAGAGTACAGATTACAATAAGTCTGCATTCGCCAACCAACCACCTACGACTCAGTCTCCATAGCGATGCATGGAAGCCGTTGTTTCTTCTCTATGAGGTTTAGCCGTATGAGGTTCAACACAAGTACAGTGCCTATGATCAGGGTTGGCTGTTATATACCTAGTTGTCAAACACTTTACCCCCTAAATTGCTTATTTTATTATCGATAATCCTAACAAATTTAACCCTCTTCTTGATAACTTTACATAGAAAAATGGAAGGTAAGGGACATAAATTCCTAAATAAATCATCGGGCATGACTGGTTTTAGCGAGTAGAAAGCTAAAAAATTGATATTTATTATTGATTTTACTAAAAATGCAATTTAAATACGTAACACATTTATGTACATACGTCCGTGCTATAAGTATTCAAAGTAGACTCTACCTAAGAGTGTGGAGGCTCGCAAGCAAAGATAACACATTTCTCTTTTTAGTAATAGCTAGGAAATAGCTTGGCTTTACCGACAACTATCTCTGCAGACTAATCTTGCTATGCATGATAGAATAAGATTGTAAATTGACAGACTGCATAATTTACATAAGTTTTAAATATTTGGTCTATATCTTTTTAGACTGAAACACGTGTATTAGTTAGGGTATATAACGGTTTTGTATTAATTGCATGTTGTTCACAACCAGTAGGGCGAGTGAATTTATGGAAAAATAATCTAAAAAATAATCTAATGTTGTTAGTTTACGCTGTTATTAACACAGTGTAATGTTTTGGCATTATTATATAAATTTATCTTATTTTATTGACTATTACAATTTAAGTTTTCAACGTATATGATGTTCATATACAACATATACAAGATTTATAAATTTAACTCCATAACTTGCTTTTTAATATACAGGATGTTTCAGACCACCGGTTTAGTATCTGTAGCAATGAAGCAAACCAAGCTGGATTGTACGTTTCAACATACCTTTATTCTTGTCCCCAAATAAATTGATACACTTATTTTTTTAACAGGAAAAATTGCTCAAAATACCACTTTTTGGCTGGTAGTGGTCTTTTTTTGAGAAATATTATAATGGGAACATAAGTCACGTGATACCTCATTTTAAAGGTCTATATATATTCTGAGCTTTTCGATGTCAAAAACTCAATATTATGTGTGTTCGTATGTATAGAATGTGACAAAATTTCTTTAATTTAGGTTGTAACATTAAGTTTCTGGCCAGCTTCCCTTGACATAGGCGGATAAATTACTTTTTATATGTTTTTTATCAAAAAATATTGAGTAGTAAAACTTTTTACTTCCTTTTATAATTTTGAAAAATCATTAAAAATTAGTTAAATAAAAAACGTGAAAAGTAAGTACCTTTTTAATAGCAACCTATGTTGCAAAGTAAATAATTTTTAAATTCTATTACAAGCCATTTGTTTATATTTGAAGTTTTATTTGCGCCGTGTAATAATGACGCTTAAGAACTAATTTTATTATGTTATGTATTAATGACAAATTCACACCTTGTATTCAAAACAGCGCCATTGTCCTTAACCACTTCTCCAGCCCGCAAGTTAATATGTACCAAGTTTAGTATTTGAGTACTGTGATGTAGCCTGAGACCGAATTACATATACACATTCTAAACTGAGAGTTGCCTTGAGACCCTAGATCCTTTGCCAATAATACGGAAGAAAGACAATCTTGTGACTGAGCATTATTGATTTAGGTATTGTTATGAACACGGGAAACTCTATTTATTAATTTTAAACATTATTCCTTTTTAATATAACTACCAGTTATATAGATTAAATAGACACGTATTTATTTAAATCGACATCTTGATGGAATATAAATGGCCATATACAATATACCGTGAGCTAGCAACTACCGTATTTGTAATCAGGTCCAGATTGAAGTTGGTGCAGACAGTGGCACATAGCTTGGATGAATTAAAAACATGTTATTTAATCGAATATTTTTAAATAACGGAATTTATAATTTTGCAAAAATTTTAATCAAAATATTTACCAATACATAGCCATTTATGTTTTGGAATCTTCAGGATTTCAAGAATGCGACCGTTCAAATTTTGGAAAAATAAATTACATATCTGGACTAAAACCTATGATCGCGAGTGACATTGTTTGAATACAATTTTAAACGTTTAATTCCATGACCTGTGGTTCAAAAATTCCAATGATGAGACATAATTGTTAATTACATAAATTTATAGAAGTCAATTGCTACTACATTGTTTAATTTAAAATATGCAGTAATAACAAATAAAGCTATCAGGTAATTTTATATTTATACATTTCAGCTTTGTTGACTATGCTAATATATTTTAAGACTCTTGAACGATTACCATACACCTATACTAAGATATAACATTTTGTGCTATCGAAGACTCAAGCACACGTTAAAAATGCAGACAGCAACATAAGTTGAAATTGGAAAAAAATGCCGAATTCCGTTAAAACCTTTTTATTAAATGAAATTCATTCATAATAGTAGAAATATTGATAGTTTTATTTAATATAAAAGGCATTATTAGAATGGTATGCATAGCATAGTATCTTAATTTGAAAAACATTGTCCGCTTTGCTGTGGTATATTGTGTGCTATCTAGATTGTTCCTAGAGTACGATTAATCTAATAATGTGCATGGAAATATATATATTATATATATATATATATGTATATATATATTTCCATGCACATTATTAGATTAATCGTACTCTAGGAACAATCTAGATAGCACACAATATACCACAGCAAAGCGGACAATGTTTTTCAAATTAAGATACTATGCTATGCATACCATTCTAATAATGCCTTTTATATTAAATAAAACTATCAATATTTCTACTATTATGAATGAATTTCATTTAATAAAAAGGTTTTAACGGAATTCGGCATTTTTTTCCAATTTCAACTTATGTTGCTGTCTGCATTTTTAACGTGTGCTTGAGTCTTCGATAGCACAAAATGTTATATCTTAGTATATATATATATATATACTATATATATATATATATATACTAACTATATATATATATATATATATTTACTTATATACTTATATACTTATTTACTTACTATACTATACTTACTATATTTACTTATTTACTTATATATATATATATATATATATATATTTACTATATATATTTACTTGTAAACAAATGACCTGTTTGGTTTATGTAATTCCCTATTAACTTATTACAGATGAAAGTATTGTAAAATCACAGTGATTCAATTTGCAGGTTTTTTTCTAATTCCTATTCTGGGATTCTCTTTAGTTTCAAATTAGGGCTCGAAACAAGTGTGTTAGTTTCTGTCTTACAATAGTAGTGTATGTGTGTGCGCGTTTGCAAACTTGTAACTAGAAACTATAGGGATCCGGTCAGTGAATTCACAATAGAAAGTATGCTATATATATATATATATATATAAATACTTATATATATATATATATATATATATATATATATATATATATATATATATATAGCATACTTTCTATTGTGAATTCACTGACTGGATCCCTATAGTTTCTAGTTACAAGTTTGCAAACGCGCACACACATACACTACTATTGTAAGACAGAAACTAACACACTTGTTTCGAGCCCTAATTTGAAACTAAAGAGAATCCCAGAATAGGAATTAGAAAAAAACCTGCAAATTGAATCACTGTGATTTTACAATACTTTCATCTGTAATAAGTTAATAGGGAATTACATAAACCAAACAGGTCATTTGTTTACAAGTAAAGTATGGAAGTCTATGCGATTCATTTATGATGTAATGTCATGAGTAATTTTAATTATATTAAGATTATTAACTATTATCATGTAAACATATACTAAACCAAGTAATATAAGTATGCCATTCTGAAACAACAATTTTAACCAAATTGAGTTAAATATTTTAATTAGAGCAATACATTACCTAGTGTTTGTGTAGTGTGTGTATTAGTGTGAGTGGGGCGACTTCCTGCCGCATTGGCCGCATCACCCTGTAACAATCAGAAAAGACAGCATGTAATAGTGTATCATAATGAAAACCATAGAGTTTCCAATATAACCAATATAATCACAGAAATATACCTTAATTAAATACATAGTTTTTAATATTAAGTATATTCATGGAAAAAATATATAAACTTAAGTCTAATATTAGCAGATAAATTTAGTTACCTTAATATGTTGTGTAGTGGAGGATTATTGTTCTAGTTAAATGTAGTTCTACACGCACGCACACTTTTACACTTTTCCATTCAATCATCATTCATACTTTGTGTGTTTTGCAACACACGTGGGGAAGTGTTATGTGATAATGTCAAAGAGAGGACGACAAGCCAACGCAGGACCGAAGCCACCTGAAAACAATCAGAACAAAACTCTCAAATCAAAAATATGACATAAATTAGTAGGCTGATTTATTTATAATACCTTATAAAAGAGTGTAATAACAGTTTTAAGATTTGACTAAAACTGTAATTTCAGAATGGCATTAAATTTACACCTAAAATGTCCCAAATACTTACGGTACTGTGTCATCTCGCATTGAGGATAAGTAATATAGCCTGCTGAAACATGATTTTAAATTAATAATCAAAACATAATGAGTAAAATAATAAACTAATACTTAACATAGATAATATTGTATTGGTGTTCAGTGAATGTATATATATATATATATATATATATATATATATATAAGTTCTGGTAGCTAAAAGTAGTCTAAAAATTTGAACTTTGGATCTAAGCTAGAGATAGCACAGGTTTAAGTTTTGTTTTTGCACTGAAAAATTAAAAGCTAGTATATATGATATATTTTAAACTAAGTGGGATTAAGGTTTCTTCAAATGTCTGATGGAAGTATCATTTAAAGAAAAACAATCTATTATAGTTTTTGATAAAACGTCGTGGCTATTCTAATTACCAGTGACATTTTTACGCAAGTAAATTTTTGTCAATGTAGATTGTCTTGATAGAGAAAATAAAAATCATGATGTTGACAAAGATAAGTGAGGTCACTAAAACACTGAGGCAAGAAATGACTGACGTCAAGGCAGACCGACATGAGTACCTTAATCGCCAGTCCGACTCGCGGTCGAGTCATTTTGTTTCGAGTTCCAGCAGCCGAAATCGAAATGGCGTGTGCTGGTGTCACTGGAGGTTCGGAGACCAAGCCAGAAAATGCACTATTCCCTGTCAGGACGCTGCCAGACCTCGGGAAATGAGCAGTCGGGAATCACTAGCAATCCCACACTAATGTCAATCCACCGTCTCTTTATCACGGACAGAGTGAAGAAACAGTCATTTCTTGTATACATTGGAATAGTGGCTTGTCCATACAAAATTCTGCTTTAGTGGGGAAAGGTAAAACCTTAAAAATGTTGCAGGGTATATTTCTGTCATCACTTAAGAGTCTTATTTACAAAAGGTGAAAATAGTCAGGTGCTCTTCTAGATCTGTGACGAACAAAAGAAAAGAAGAAACTGTGTATTATTGTAATATCGACTTGCAATATGTAATATGAGTTGTCGTAATGTATAGTGAATTGCATTGTAAACTGCTTATAAATAAGATAATTTTTATAAAATATTTTTGGTTAGTAAAGAAAGTTTCTGTACGTGTTACAATTACTAATGATTTTTCACATGAAAAGTTTAAAAGAAAACTGTGTAAGTGGTTTCAATAATATGAAAAAATATTTCTTTTCGATTAAATCATGCTATATTGAGATAATTATGAAAGCTTCGTTATATATACGGTATATTCTTATAACTAAGCATGGAGAGAAGCAATAATAGGCCTGCTACTGTGGGGAGTAAACAATGTAACGCTTAGATCAAAATTACAATGTAACTTAGAAATTATTAAACTATTTTATATGAGAAACGCGCTAAATTCACAAATCCTAATATGAACCTAAATTCAAGGCAAATAAAGTGCTTTATTCGTTTTTGTTTAGTTATATTTATGTATACGACAGCAAAGTTCTATAAAGCATTTATTTGTACTTTCACTTCGGTAATTTTTTGAAACTCTACATACATGTACGTAATATGATTTATTCATACAACCTTCACTGTATGCTCCTCAACAGACACTCTTGGAAGTTTGACAATAGGCAAGGCTTGTGACGTAATGTTAATTGCGTGCTAAACTATGTCTTCCATTGGTTTGTCATTTAAAACACTCTGGAAAAAGTCTTCGTGATGAAATATATGGTCAAGTGCAATATGTTGTACATTCTTTTGCAACTCACAAAGCAATATTAGAATGTTAATGAATAATTGAGCACTTGGCGTTTCCTCTATAACAGAATTTAGAAGGATAGAATAAACAAGTAAAACAATCCTAATATGTAAATATTATATTTAACGAAACGGCTTCTATAAGGATAGAACGAGGTATATCCAGTCAAGGGCACGCACTTCAAGTCAGTAGGTTAATTTGTTATCGATATATCCCCCTGATTGATAGGCAAAGCTATTATTCAGTTAATTAAAATTCCAGTTTCATATGAATTCATGTTTAATTCAGTGTTAGTGTTCAAGTCCAGAAACCATTCGATCCAACCAGTTAACTTTAATATACCACAGATAAAGAGAGACTTACCTTAGAATACTTTCTTCTTTAATATTCTACAAAAATTAATTTTTTAATTGTTGTATATTTTTAACTGAGTATAATGCTTCATTATCAAAAGGCTTAATAAACGAGATTATGTTTTAACTAGTCGGCACGTTTGTAACAAAATACATTAAAAATGTGTGAAAAGTTGTTAATTACCACCGATTTATTAATACAGCCTCATTTCAATTTCTCTATTCAATAAACGTTTCTATTTATAATATTATTCCGGTGCAAAAGTTTCATACTTTTGTACCGTCTCTTAAGTAATGCGTTCAATAACGTGTGAAGAATCAAATAAATCTTGTCAATACAAATATTTTAAAACTACGAAGCATATATTTTATGTGAAAACTATTTCATATTCTCACAATTCATTACTCCATCACAACCGAACTATCATTTGGGAAAATATCAAAACAATGAAGTCATCTGGTACATTTAAAAGAAATACTAAAACACATAATCCCTAGTACGTTTATTTTATTTAAGTCCAGTCACTTAGGTAGTTTGTTCAGAACATTTAGCTTTTACAATTAGGTAAAAAACTATTTTGTAAAACAACTGCTGTTTAGTATAAATACGCAAGCCTGAAAGATACGCAGAATAAAGTCTATAAACATCATAAAACACGTTACAGCAACCAACTCAGACATAAATGTCACTGTCATGTAATAATATGCAGGCGGGAAATATGTCACGAAGGAAATGTATAGGAGATCTATAAAAATGTTACTTTAAAATTTTTTAATGACCAACCTTGGCAGGGATTGGGACTGCCTGTGCTTAAAACAGTTGCCGTGCATCCACCACTGTTACTAGAACCAACAGAAATGGCTGCAGTGAAACTGTTATGCGCACCCAGGTTAGAGCATTACATGGTATTAGGCCCAGTCCTTGGGCAGGTCGTCACCCTTTCTACCATGTAATACCCCCCTCCCTTATTAGGTTGGTTAATAGAGATATGTAGGTTAAGTCACGTGTGCTGCCATCTACCGCATACAATATGCACTTCCTCGACAAGAGAATAATATAGATCCATAAATTCCTCACTAGACGTATTGATTTTTACAGTATAAATACTTGATAAAAGCGTTAAATGTTTTCAGACTGAATAATTTTTAATTATTATTGAAATCCTAATAGATTAGGACAAGAAAAAAATATTTTATTTGATACACCGGTTGATATTAAAAGGAAATATATTCTATTCTCGTTTGCAATTTAAGTAATACAAATATAGAGGTTACTCCTTATTTAGTTCAATTTTATCTTGAAGTACACTCCTAATTGCACCCAATCTTTCAAGTGCACAATGTGCCGACTTGAAAGATGTGTCAATTATATTAAAGATAAGTTTGATTTAATATTATTAGGATCTGATAGAATAAGACTTTTACGTTCACCACATATAAAACTTTAAGACTAATGCTAAACATTGGATTTACCTTTTCATAAAGATTAAGTTCACAACAGTTTAAAATTACTAAATATTGAATCCGTTATAATTTAGTTTCTATAGAAAATTTCTAATAATGGAATTCATAGATTTACTAACCTCGACGAATCTTCTTTTTTACATATTCTTAATAATATCCTCCATTATTAATTTCCGTCCTGTTCTCACTGATGTTGTGTTGGAAGTTAGCCCACGACCACAGGTAGCGCACATACAGGTACTACCGTTACCAACACCCTGGAGGTGTTTATGGAGAAACAAACTGAGGCAATACATTGATGACGTGAAAGGAGACATAACGAGAAACGACTTGCGGTCGAATATTTATTTAAGTTCCAGCAGTGTAAAACGAAATTGTGTGTGCTGATATCACAGGAGATTTGAAAACTTAACCAGTAAATGCACGTAACCTTGTCAGTACGCCATCAGAGCCTCGGGAGTCAAGTCTTGGATCACTATTAGCCGCTAGTTTTCTCGCACGAATGTAATTCCACCATTATGATTTTGTATATTTAGATTTAATCCATATAGGAAAGAACTAAGATCAATGCTTGTAAATATAAACGTCTAGTACAGATCTTACAACATTGTCTAATTTGATAGACAGATAGTACAGTTACAACGCGTGTTCATACAAAGCTTATAAATGACACAATCAATCTGAGTTTACTGATTGACCTGGAAGAAATCTATTGTCAACCACGCTACTTTTAGTGGAATCAAAACGACATAGCATCGAAAGGGATACAAAATATAAAGCTGGGATCTTTCCTTAAAAAATTTCTTGGATCTTGATACTGTCTTTATACTAACATTTAGGTAATATATTTTAGTCACTGTCAGACAATTAAATGGGAGAGAAAATCGTTAATTAAAAATATATAAATGTAACTAAAAAATATACATTTACTTGTTTGGGGGTCAATTTTAGTGTGTAAAGCGTAAGAAATATAATTTTAGAAAAAATTAATTATTTCATATTTTTAACCCTTTTGTTTTTTTTCAATGTTGACTAACTGCAACTCGCAAAACTGACGATTATGTTTTTCTAAGATGAAATTTCTCATAAATTTCAAGATCTAAGTTAAGTACGTGAACTATCATTTTACGGTATATGTCGATCACCACCACAACTCCCAATACTTAAAACTTTTTTTTCTAAAAAAAACTTTCCCAAAAGTTTTAAGAACCAGGTTAAGTATTTGAACTGTAAAGATTGGCTCTGGAATACTGAACGTACACCACTTATAACAATAAACAAGTGAAGAAATACTTTTAAAAATAAATATAATAACGGAGACATTTTAGAACAGTTTCTGGCAACAATCAATGGTGGAGCCAATTTAACAGTTAAATACGTTTGGGGCTTCTATTTTTTGCCTTTATTTTTTCTTTTTACATAACTAGTGTCTTAATTCTAATATGGTTAAAAAACAATTTCCAAATATCTTATTCTAAATAAAACTTAAGGTAACATTGTCGAGTCTTAGGAGGTAGGAGAAAAGTCAATCAAGTGTCAATAAATTACTAAAATACTAAATAACATGCAATAATGGTAATAAATAGTTAAAATCGTCAATATATACTAAATAACATGCAATAAATAAATAAATAACTATAAAAACACATGGAAGTTCAGTCTTGCCACTGCTGGACGCCGGATACATGGGTGACATATATGTCTCGGCTCCAGCGAATGGCCCTCGGAGACGCAGCGACGGGAGAGGGATGTGCCGTATCTACGGTGAACCCCGAGGGCGTGGCCAGGGTCCCCCAGTTTGGCGCTGTCCCACGCACCCAGGGAGCCGACGATGAAGGCGTCCACGGAAGTCCTGTAGCCTCCGGCCGTCAGCATCCGGGCGAGTGGTCCATATGTGTCCAGCTTCCTCTCCCGCGCAGCCTCGATGGCCCGCTAGCCGTCCTCATACGGAACGGCGATGTCGACGATCTTGACGATCTTGTTGTGGGCGTCGATCATCACCACATCCGGACGGCAGCGCACCATCTCCTCCGGAAAATCGTCTCTCGGCCTTGGAGCAGCGCTTTGTAGGGGCACCCGCTGGTTTCACGCGGACCTCAACTCCCTCCGCAGGTCTGATGGCAGCGACGAGGAGATCCTGGACGGCGTTGTGTCTTCGCGTGATGCCAGTAGCGAGGCTGGAGGTGCAGTGGCAGAGCACGTGGGCGGTGGTCTCGTCGTGTTGACCACACCGCCTACAACGCCGATCGTTGACTCCCCAGCGCCGGCAGCCGTTGAGAGGGAGGACATTCAACCTGGCCCGGTGAACAAACCGCCAGTCCGCAAAGCGTGTGTAGCGTCCCTCGTGCAGCATGTGGTTGGCCGTGGCGCAGGTGGTGGTGACCCTGGCCACCCTTCCCTGGTCGGGTTTCGCGGAAAGGGTGGCCCTGAAGTGTTGCTGCAGCGAGGAGCGCAGACTGGCCGACAGCGCGTGACGGGAGCCCCTGTCGACGATCCTGAGAGCCCTATCCCCAGGGATCGTGATTTGGAATGTTGCCCTGCCGGCACACCAGCCCCAGCGCAAGTCAGGCAAGCGCTTCTTCAGCCTATTCAGAGAGCCGCCCGCGCGGCAGAAAAAGTGGTAGCGACATTGGAGTTCCCGGGGAAGTCGCCGTTGAGGTATCCCACAAGGAACTCCATTCCAGCGCGGGCAGCACTCCTTTGGCCCGCAGAGGCCGCCAATCCCTCCAAGGCAAGCGAGGCCCACCCTGGCATCCGGTGAGGTGAGGAGCCTGAACGCGTGGTTGATGGCGGCCAGGTCCGAGAGGTCCGGCCAGCGGGACGAGTCCAGCCCCGCCGCAGGAAGGTGGGAGATAAACCAACTCGGCACTGGCGCGTGAAGGGACGTTGAAGATCTTCTTCACACCACACTTGATCTTACTGTCCAGGCTCCTAAGTGCAGTCTTGCGGATCCGCGCGGTCTTTGAGGTTAAACTCCAGCTGCGGAACGATGAAGGTCCGCAAGGCGTGCAGCAGCTTCTGCCAAGGCGCCAGCACACTCCGAAGGACGGCCTCAGTCTCAGCTTCCAACCTGGCAATGGTGGCGACCGGGGTTTGATCCACCTTCATCCGGTGGGGACTCCAAGGTGTTGGTAGGAATCCCCCTCGCCGAGGACCCGAAGCGGCGCACCGTAGATCCGGAAGACTGACGGGTCTAGTAGTCCTCCGGGCAACATGGAGCGTGGCACACTTGGTGGGCTTGAACCGGAGTCCAACCCACGTCGCAGCTGGGACGACGACGTCCAGCAGTGCCTGATGAAGAGAACGCCTCCGACCTCGCCACAAGGGCAAGATCATCAGCGTATGCCAGGACGCTGACGCTGGTGCCGTGGAGTACTGCTCCATGTTGATCCTCCAGTGCAGTGAGCGGCCGAATCAGGTACTCCATCACCAGATTGAAGAGGATGGGGGAGAGTGGGCAGCCCTGGCGAACTCCAGCTCCAAAGGCGATGGGGTCAGTCGATCCTCTGGAGTGGCGAATGGAAGTAGAGCTCCCCTGGTATAAGTCCTCGATGAATCGCAGCTGGTCTTGCGACAGCCCCCGCAGAACGGAGCGCGGCGAGGAGGGCGGAGTGTGGGGGACACTGCCGAAGGCGTTGGCGAGGTCCAACCACGCCACGCAGAGCTCGCTCCCACGCCGCCTTGCGTCATCGAGGAGTTTCCTGGAGGATGAAGTTATGTTCCAGGCAGCCCTCCGCTGGGGTGAACCCCTTCTGAGCCCCAGAAATAAGGTTGTTGTCGGAGGCCCACCTGGAGAGACGATCCGCCAGGAGACTGCAGAGGAGCTTCCCCGCAGTGTTGGAGAGGGCGATGGGACGCCAGTTGTTGATGTCGCCAGGGTTGTCCTTCTTGTGTATTAGCACCGTAGAGGAGGACTTCCAGGATGGTGGGAATCGTCCTGGCGGCGATGCAGAGGTTGAATACAGCCGCCAGCACGTGTCCTGTCGGGTCTCTACGGCGCCACACGTTGTAGCGGAACTCCATCCGGGCCAGGAGCCGTATTAGAGGCCCTCCTCAGCAGGAGGGAAACCTCCTCAGGTAGTGCAGAGTCAAGCAGTGGAGGGGGGTGCAGAGCGGGAGGGACCAGGCAATTCGGTGGAGGGACACCGGCACATCCATCTCTTGAGGAATAGGAAGCCTCAAAGTGTCGCTTAATGGCCTCCTCAGGGATGGAGCAAAATGGCCGATGAGGAGCCCAGAACTTCCCTCATCGCTTTCCGAGGAGCCCGTCGGTAGAGGCGCTGAAGCCTTGCGGCCTCCCTGACCGTCCCGGCGATCGTCACGCGGGCGCGGCAGCAGCACGGCGACGAGGAAGCCCAGGAGGATTTGTGGGCTGCGGCGCCGTCGAGAGTGAAGCCGTCATCTCATCCAGAGCGACGATGAACTCGTCCCCATGGGGTCCCCGGGATGAATCGGGGGCAGCCACTGACGCTGCCAAGCCGTGAGGTGGTCAGGAAGCTCAGCAGGAGAGCCAGGAGGTAACCCAGGCGACGGAGGATCAGGTGGAGGGTCTGGAGCTCCAGGTGAGCGACGGCCAGGCGGCATGGCTCCGTGACAGGCCGTAGCCGGAGATGGTGGGGGGTCCGGCAAAGGAGGGCGGCCAGGCGAAGGCTCCGGCGAAGGTGGAGGCGGTGCCAAGGGCGGATGTACCGGTGGAAGGCAGAGGCGGCGGCGGCGGAGAAGGTAGTCCAACAGATGGAGGGTGGTCTAAGGGGACCCTGGGAGGGGTCAATTCCCGATCCTCTGGCAGACGGCGACGTCGCAGGGCATTCCGCGCTCTTGCCGCCGCAGATCCAGCCCGTTGGAGGATGGGTGGAGATTCCAGGGACTCAGGGGAAGATGATGATGATGAGGAGGGGGCAGGTGAAGCCCTGGGGCTCCTGTGCAGGACGAGCAGGGGGTGGCGACCCGCAAAATGAGGTCCTGCAGGCCATCAAAGGATGTTGAAGAAATCCCCAACTCGTCCTCATTCCCCACCTCAAATGGTGTTCCCTGGTGCTCTTCCTCAAAATGGGCCTTCGCTCTCTTGAAGGAATATTTGTGCTCCCGACAGCTATATTCGGTGTCACAGCACACATAAGAGAGCTCCCATCCTGGCCCATGGTCTTGTATGAGATGCCTTTTTAGTCCCTCCCGCTTTCTGATAGTCAGTACACCTGACTCACGACATACAGGGCACTGAAAGCGCTTGGTGACCGGCAGGGCAATGTATAATGTAGGAGGAGCCTCCATGTAGGACCGGCAGTAGAAGTTTGAAGAAGCAGAAGGGGGGAAGCAGCAGAGAAAGATTAGAAAAAATCATGCAGAGAGTCATGCAGTGAGTGAAGTCAAGTAAGCATGCAGTTAAGATGAAGGAGAACTGACGTGAGAGGAAAACAAAAAAAACACGAGGAAAAATTGAGTGAAGAGAAGTTGAGAAAAGGCAAAAAGTCCGAAAACGTGCAAGTTTAAGCATGCAGCCGGGGCCTACATGGGACACACGGTGCCGCAGACGATGGGTCAGCGGCCCACCACATTGAACAGCACCGCACTGGAGGTCTCCTATAGCTCACGCTTTATTCGGGAAAGCTGGTGCCCCTAGCCAGCCCCACCGGGACTCCTGGTTAGGCAGGGCGAAGCTGCCAGGAGTGCGTCCCACCACTCCCCCAGAAATCCAAACAAAAAGCCTCAAGCGCTCGCTCTGAGACTCAAACTTAAGGCTAAGATCAATTCGATCTTAGCCAAAAGGCCGAGAAGCTTTTCCTCTTCATTAGAGTGTGTTTACGTTGATATGCACACTTTCGTTTAGTCTAAAAAGCCAAAATTAAGAACGTTTGGCAAAATACACATAAATGTTGATTGTGAACACTGTATAACTTCATTGAAGAGTGATTAATTGTTTTTAATTTATGCAAATATTTAATCAACTGTACCACCTCAGCGGTAGTGATAATAACGGACAAGTATGTTGAGTAGTGGCTGGTGCCCATACATTAATTACATACAGTTAAATATATAGTAAAATAAGTAGGTTATTAGTACTTCTGCTGTTCTACAGGTAAATAAGTCAAAGTCATGAGTTGCTACAAACTAAACGCGAAGCTTAATTGTCTAACACCAAAATTCAGACAACATATACAGGAGTACAAACAAGACAACATCTACGTGATTATCATTCAATAAAAAGTGCGATGCTTTTACTTATCCATTTGAAGAATTTTCCAGCATAAACGACAGAGGTTCAGCCGTGGTGTTCGGGTCATAGCTCGGAAGAAGACTGAATAATGAACTTTGATAACTTTCTACGTTAGCCACGTTTAACCATTCTAGGAAGCCAAATTGCTCAAAGTGCCATTAGGAGCAATGGCACTGTCCTAAACAATTTTTCAAAGGTATTAGGATTTAAAATTATGTTTTCATGGTAACGTGGAGTAATTATTGTTTGTTAAGAAATAGACTATTCGTATGGCTTAAGTTACTTATAGAAATTATCAGGAAGAAGAACTGTAACTTTACACCAGGATGTTAAATGTTCAAGGCGAATTTAAAGAATAATATTGAGTGTAATACAAAATTTGCTATGCTTGGGCTATCAAGAAAATAGAACAAAAATACGTGATTATGCACATGTGTGTGCACAGAAGTGTTTTGCACATAATATGTGGAAATAAGCTATATATATATATATATATATATATATATATATATTATAGACATTTCATATAAAAAATAAATGTAAAATCAAACAGTATATCTAGAATGAAAATAACCGTTAAGGTTTGCTTCTATTTTCTTAAGCTGTTTTAATAAAAAAACTATTGGAAATGTTGAAGAATCTGCTTCGAATAAAAGAAAGGATCTTCGAAATCATTTGATAAAGTTTTATTCTAAAATATTAATCATATTACAATATTTTTCTTTAATTTCTTTCGTTCCAACAAATATTAAAAGTAAGTTATCTTATCTTGATTTATGTGATATTTTTATCATCCAATATATTCAAAAATATTTTTGGCAAATGAACTTTGTAATCTTCCAATTCTGCAATGATTGCTAATCCAAATTGATCTTTCATTTTTTTTAATTTAAAATATTATATTTCTCATTTATCTTTAATTTATTTATCTTCTTGTATTCTCTAAATTTGAATTCACCAAAATCGTTCAACTCTTTCAAGAACTCTGTTTATTTAAAGGAACAAGAAAAATTATACTTCTTGAGGATAGTAATAAATATTCTAGACATTTTATAGGGTAATGTAGTCTAAACATAAAATATCATTGATCTAAGCTTGTACGAAAAATCTGGTTTTTTCAGCATTAAGCATTTTTCCTCGAAATCTGGCAAATATGTTGTTTTGCATGTAAATATGTTAGGAAAAAAATATGGCTTGCATCTAGAAATATTTTTATACCGCATTTGTACCATATTTTAATTGAAAATGTAATCGAGCTGGATTACATACACTCATTTACATTACACCACATTACATAACACTCATTTAACTAAAAATGAGTGTATTTTTCATGAAACTTTTCAATGAAAGTATGGAGCACAAATTAAAAACAGGTGTACTTATATATGTTTAAATATGAACGAGTTTTATTTTGCGTTAAGTAAATTATAAAATACAAGTGGTTTAATCAGAACAAAAGCAATAGACGTATATAATGATTTTAACATGGATTGAATTAATATGTTTTAATTCGTCAGTTAAAAAAATGTTAAACTTTGATCGTCCTTACTTTTTAAAATAAAAAACATGCTACTATTTCTCAATATAGGCCATCTGAAATTTTCGTTATGGAACGCCCTGTATTTTATGATCAATTTGAATTAAAATGATATTTAAAGACTTTTATCATTGGGTAATACTAACTACTCGTTTAGAGTTTTAATTATTTAAAGTAATGTTTCCAAACTTTAAAATGATTATATTCAAGTTCTTCGTTGTATAAATAGTCTTAGTCATTTTAAGAAGTTAATATTTATCTAAATTTTTGAAGGTTGATTTATAATAAAATAAACCATAAATTATTACGCACCGTCCTCATTTACAAATTTTTTATTACTACTTAGTTTAAACTACACAATAAAAACCTCATTAAAATCACCAAGTATAAATTAATAAAAATATTATTGAATAACAGTTATTTGAAACACTAACTTATTATGATTTCTTTCCAATGTTTGATGTATTCAGTTAAAGTAAAATACATATTATTCAACTGTTTAACTTCTCATATTTTACCTGGTCTATGTAAAATTATGAAATCGGAGCAAAGGAAACTAGAAAGGAAAACAAAACTGGGAAGTTTATAAGAATGAGGTAACAAAACGTTTCACCAATGTAATAACGAACATATTCTAGACAAGCGGATACAAGATCAGCCCTCAGCCGAGCTTTGTCACACTGGGCGGATGGACTAAACAAGACTTGATAAGATCTATTATTGTTGGTAACTAACACAATCTTTCACTGTCGCAATGAATAATAGTTGAATTATATTTACAAATACGGCACGTAAGTGGAGTGCCAATGCCATAAGACCGTAATGATAAGTTTATGTCATGTAGCACTAACGCTATTAGACATACAGCTTTGGAACCTTTTTTTTAAGATTTAGAGTTTTTCCTGATAGATATTTTCTCAATAACTCAGGATATGGAGGAGATAAATTTAATTTTTGTCATTATAATCTCTTTTTTGTGTAAATGCTTGCTATGAATATATTGCTATTTTAAATTATAGCGATGTGGAACTTGCACATGGTGTTGTCGGTTACTTTAGTCATAGTTCATGTCAGGATTGCTCGAATTCACTCATTATTTATGTATTGTTTAAAAATCAAGATAAGTATATTACTGAGCATTTTTATAATCATAGTCTTTGTATTTTTGAGGAAATGAAGTTAGATATAGGGTAGGCTTAAAGTTATGTACGAGTAATTCTGTCCAAAACCTCTCAGCGTACACTGAAAATTTTGAGAAGGAAATTATGCAAGCCGATGAATGCAATTTTGTATTTATACAGGTAGTTTTTAAAGTCGGTCAATAATGACTTTTCAGTTAGAGTTACTCAACGTACTTCACTAGCCACCAATAAACGAAAAATCAAATTTCCTATGATCATTAAGTTTGGATATGAAATTTGTTCTATTTTATAAATATCTAAACATAGAGAATGATGATAAGTTTCAGTATCTCACTAAGTGACGTAGGCTTACAAAAGAGCCAGGGAATGTTGTTGCTCGTTTTTCCCTCACCAGGTAGCAAATATTACAAGGCACTAAATAGTCTAAAGCGTAGATTTGTTGGTAGTACACTGTTAGTTGAGTATTAGTTTAAATAATTGTTCAAGTTTCATAACTATTAATTAAGATTAAGACTCAAACGAGTCTTTAAATCTTTGTGACAAAATTGAATCTCCCTAGAGACATTTAATACTGGTAAAATTAAAAATGCGTCAATGATTTTTCCACTAATAGAGTAAAGTTTGTTAATTGCAAGTTTGAGAATTTGGCAGAAAAGCAAGTCAAGTACTGACAACAAAAATAGTTCAGAGGAGTTACAGAATAATATGTTAACGAGCCTATTGCACTTTCTGGAACATTAAGTAGGAAATGAGGAATGCGTTAGTCTAGCCTTACAGGAATGTAGTTACGAGTGTAGCCCAGATATTTCTAAAATAGAAACATAGGTAATCAGTATAAAAATAAATTAATAAATTTGAAGCACCTAAAATTTTGCTTTTTAAGCTTGAAATACAGAGTAGCCTATGTTTTTTTTTTTTTTAAGACATACATCAGTATTTTTATCTTTTTACTACACATTATACTTATGTCGAGCCCTCACAAACTCAGTCGCCGACAAATACGTTTAACGTGATATTGCCTAAATTTAGGCCAGGACAGGAATCTTTTTCAATTTAAATATTGCATGTAATAAATGCAAATGTAGAAATGCATATTAAACGTTTCCTGGTACCTAAAATCGAAAATTATTTTATATTCTTACATTCAATAATAATTAGGTAGGCCTAATATTGCACTCAGATTGTAAGGTACATTTTAAGGTGTAAGTTTTGCGAGTCAATTTGTGAAATGATAATAAGTAATCCAAATTCTAACTCTACAGCTTATAGTATTTGCGTTTGTTTACGTATTCATAACATATTAAGTAACAGGATATCCAGATCAAAATAACTGTAGGTCAGTGTCTGCTTGCATTGCAAATAATGAAAAAGATGTGCATTTTAATAAAGCTCTAATAATAAAGCAATTACAAACAATTAAAAATCAATTATAGGTTTTTAACTTCCCCTATTTCACATAACACATAATTAATTATACAAAACTGTTGTACAACCGATAAGATACAATTTTATCGATACATGAACTTAATAATATAGATCTATATAATAATATAGATATAATGTCCTTTTGAGGTTTTATAAAGGGGTTTTCCACAAATGTAAAAACTATTTCAATTTGTCTTCATCAATTTAATGTTACATATCACTTATCTATATATACACATTAAAGTTATAAGGCAGTAGTACGGCATACCAAGGATCATGTAAGTATACAATCAAACTTTCAAGTGTAAAGCAAATTCATTTAGGGACCAAGAGTTAAGTAACACAACGTATGTAGCATATTGTGAAATTTCCTATAATAGATATAATGTCCTTAAAAAGTACGTAGTAGAGGAATTTAGCAATGTTAGACTACTGTAAAGAAACATTAAGCAGGCCAGTGACAAAGTAAGTTGCGAAGTTTATATATTAAAATGCAAATGAGATTTCCTTTCAGATTACAATCCAAGCCGGATAGGCAGGGATAAGGTCAAGTCAGATATAATGAAATAACGCATCACATAATAGAACCTGGTCTTGCGTTATAAAACTTAAAATTTCTAAAGTGAATTATAAAACACATTAGAAACTCACAGATCTTAAAATTAAAGAATAAAATATACCGGTCAATTTTCTTACCTTACATTTATATTATATTTTGTATAAACATTGGCTTATAATTATATCCTATGATCCAAATATACTTACTGTTGATCAATGAAACTATGAGTAAAACCGCCAATAAATTGGTTATGCGAACGTTAAACAATAATAGTGTTGTATTCAATAGAAGGTAATCTTTATACGTTTACTGAAATTCAACACTGAAAATTCAAACATTACTTGAACTGCACACTGATAACATGCACTGGAAATGAAATTACAATAATAGTTTCGTGGATTCAGAGGTATAAGTATGTGTTAGTGTGTCGTGTGATGTGAGATATATGTAGTAGCGTAAAATAAAAATACATATTCCTATAACATTAAGTTACATGAATCTAATACGTATTGGTCTTGTAAGGTAGTCTCAGACACACTAAAATATTTTTAACAATTAAAAATAGTGCAATAACAGTTGGTACCTGGCCATATACCTATAATATAGAGTTACATGAAACTAATATGTATTGATCTGCCAAAGGAGTCTCGAACAGACTATATATTTTTTAACGATTAAAAATAAAGCAATAACAATTGGTACACCATTATATGGCCATGTCTCAGTATCCAATACATTAACGGTACACTATAAAGCTGGTAAATAATGTCTTGATTTGGAAGAGAAGATAGTAAAATCAAAATAATTGTAAATAAATTTTGAGAGTAGTAATTTATAAGGTAGAATAAATTAGAGAAATGATATTAGTGTGATATTATAGGACTAGTGTACTACATAAGTAATGAAATAAAGTGGTAACTTTATGAAAAGCAAGAGAGTGGCTTATTCAAAAAAGTGTATACTACGACAAGTTGTTTGGACTTATCTAATGTATAGTTACATTTCCTAATTTTACATTTAATTTAGACAGTGGTAAATAGAAACATTTCTCTGACTCAGTTCGAAGCATGTGGGTGTCATGTAAAACATAAAAACTGATTAATCGTTTTTTCAATAACTTTACTGTAGCTCACTGTGGAACTATAAACTATATAAGAGTGCTCTCTCAGTGTGGACTCCCACCTCTGGATTAAAGTGGATCTATAGTGGACCTTGCTAAACGGACTAGTCAAGGGTTCAGAACTACTGATTAGCTAGTGGCCTGACTATAGTTAAGTATGCTAGCATAGTTATTGTGGATGATAAAGATTAAAATTTCAATTTGTTTATTGATACAAATTTTTAAAATTGCTACACGTATTTACAAAAATATAAAAAAGATCATTGACGAACTTAGTTGAGTTTTCTTATGAGTATATAGCTTAGGATGACTTAAACTTACCAATCTCCGGCCACTTCTAAGAAATTTACTTCAAATATTCCAACAACTGGGCGAAGAAGTTCAAATGGTCAGCATTCTAGAGCTCCGAGTAGCAGACGGACGCAAGACTAGACCACATCATATACCTACTCATCGTCCTTACAGGAGATCAGCAGTAAAATTTCACCCAGGAAATATTTAGGAAATTAAAAACTAGCTCTCTCTCTTATTTCAAAATATAATATAAGTTATAAAAATAAATTATTATAGGTGTTCTGGTTAAGTCCTACTTTGTATTCATGGAAACTTATGAAATTTATTTAATTGTTGTTCATCTGTGTCCTATAAAATCTTTACTTTTTATGTGAAAAATCGTGTATCATAGCCTAAAATTAAATAAAAAACGCCTTAAAAACACATTATATAAAAACCAGTGAGAATTTGGAGATTCTCTTATAACGAACTAAAAATAACGAGATGTTTTAGTATATTTTTTATAAATAGTATAATTTTGTGAATGCTAAAAAAAACCATTACTTTTATGTCATCGTCATCATGGTATAATTTTTAATGAAAGGCCGTAATGACCAAACGTGTATCAACTAGTATTCAAGATATTAGCCATTGCAAAAACATATGAATCTGGGTTGTTTTATAACGGAAAATTAAAAATTGGTTAAATGTCCGGTAGTTATTGATTAATTAATGGATATCACAATTAAATCCCTTAGGATAAGATTAAGTTATTTGCATTTAAAATATTTATTTTATTTAATTAAATCAACTGTCAAAGTCAACTGGGAAGCATTACAGAATAATGGAGATCGACTTTGTTATTCTTTACCATCAAAATAAAGCTATATTGCTTTCTTTCGTTAAATGATATTTGCATTTTAGCTCCAGGGACAAACTTCACTATAAATTTACAAGCTATCTCAGTTCTTAGGCATACACGGCTGGCTCTAACTAACGTCAAAGTCAACCGGTTCCCACCCTTTCGAAAATTGTCAACAGATGGTAAACCGAAATTGTTAATAATCAGCAGTCGCCAGTTTGAATAGTTGAGCGGGTTTTTTCTCATTAGCTTAGCCTAACTGGTTGGATTTGGAGGTTTAGAATGCATAACATGCCACTTGACTTGTTAATTTATGCCAAGGAACTATATTATTACTGTGAAGAGATATTGCTTACACAATTAACGTCTTAAAATATTTCGGGATTGCTATGAAAAGCAATCTTCAGTCAACAGATGCTAAACCAAAACTTCCATTAGAGAGCAGTTGATTATTTTTTAAGTTTCTCTAATTACGAGTAGCTTCAATATACATGGTTAAGTACTTTAGTTTTATCGAATTCGAATATAAATTTCATGGGAACCCAAGTGTGTGCTTATAGAATGCAAATTGGCTCTCGGCTCATCGATTAAGTGTTCAGTCTCTAAAAATGGGTGTTTTCGGCACCTAAGGCAGGGTAACAACAGCGATAATGAAAATTTAGGATCAAACCAAGGCTTCTCGGGAGGTATATACTAGGTCTATGGACAGAAACTGCTAGTGGTGCGTGAATCTATGTCCCGTCAGTTTTAGTTCTTAGGTCTAGCCTTCGGATCGCACTACGGACAATGTTCCACTGAGACTTCTGTGTGGTCCGTTGTCTATGGGTGTGGCTGTTCGGTCAGCAAGGCAATAGACAATATAATCGATCATGAGCAATATTTTAATAAGTTTCTTCCAGTATCAGGAGAGAAGCTTAGTCACGAATAAGTGATAACTGATCGTCTTTTTCAGCGCTTTCGGGAGGTAAGTGTAAACGACTTGCGCTAAAGTTCTTTAGAAAACTGCTGTGCTGAGGAAAACCCAGTGCGAAGTGTTATTGTTTAAACGTTAATAAAGTAACCTCATCTTCGCTTTTCCTAATTGAATGCCTAAATTCATAATTATATGCTATTTAAATGGTCATTCGTATTTCTTTAATCTCTACTTTGCCAAGAAAGTACATGCAATAAGATATAAGATCAGGTTTTTGATGTTAAAAATGTGCCCCTATACAAAACTAGTTTATATATTAATAATAACCGTAAAAATTTTATTTTTATAACTGTTTTGCACACTTCAAGTTTAATGGTTTCATTGATTTATGTTATAGCTAAACAAAATCTGAATTTTTGAACCTTATTTATCTCCTTGGAAAATGTTTGCATTTTAGTTTTTGACGTCATAAAACATCTTATTAATATGACTTATTGTACCCTGGGAGAGTAAGGATGAAGGATCAATTTAGCATCAAACCATACTGCAAGAGAAAGAGTGAACTTTAGGAGAAAGGTAAAAGAAGCTGTTAAATAGGTTAGGTAAATATTTCAATAGAAATAAAATCTAGTCATACCGGTTATGTTTATATCACAATTCCTCTGATATCACGATTTGTGGATTGTAATACAATGTTCTTCATAGAATTTTTCCATGAAAAACAAAATAATAAAGGAGGATCAGTTACACAATTGTCAATCAGAAAACGTGCTTAATACTTTAACATAGTTTCGTTGGTGGCGGAACGATATGAAAGAGCTTCACTCAGGTCTAAGTGTGCGAGCCCTTTAAAATAAATCGAAATAATTATCAGTGAATGTTTGTTCTAGGCTTAAAGCGCACAATTTAAATTTTACGGAACTCACCGTCGTCATATACAACGAGAAATTATTTTAGACAAAGAAATGGTAGCCTTAACAACATATGTTCTTTTTACATATACGTTCTCTTTTTTATCTGAAATAGCCCCTGCGTTTCCATATAGACTTTAATTGTTATTAATATACTTCTTGTTCTATTTTCTTGTAATTCAACAAGTACAAAAGTTGGCAAGAATTGATCCACGTGATGTAGTTTGTCTTAAGTTAGACCTATATTTTCTTGAAATGGTACTTATTACATAATTTTAGTATCATTAGTTAGGAAATTAAGAATGTCTAAAGATATATTCACAGAAAATTGGTATTATACAAGACATTAATCCATAACAAGAGAGGTTGTCACCACTTGCTGTACAATGGCCCCAATACCATACGGAATATGGAACTTCTGATACAGCCAACGACGAACGTGTACGACCAGTGTTTGCTAAACGTATATTCATACATTGCTGAATCAATACGAATTCGAAAGGGTTTAAGTATATTTGGTAAAATTCCAAAAATAAAACGTAACTTATTCAGGATTGGATATTATACTTTGATTTGAAAATACGAAAAGACTATTACTGTAAAACAATAAGTTTACCTTTGTAGTAATTATTACAAATAGGTTACCCCATTCCGGATATTGACCATAAATTAATTTTATTAAGTATTCCTTAGATTACTTTTTTTAGGAAATGGAACAAATTTATATATTTCTATAAGAACAGTAACGCAGATTAGCCTACAGTCAGTAACACTCATTGTTACCTATTTATATATTTTAATTATTTCAGAAGTACGATATACTTTTTAAATCTCATAAAACGGAATATTAAAAACGTGGTAGCAAAAAATTAAAATTTGTGGTAAATAGAATGGATTTCCATTCAAAAAACTTTATATTTGATAGATTGGATGAGTTGAAATATACAATTCCTGAAATATGCCATTTCTGTTCAAAATAAAGTTTCATATTTAACATTACATAGTAAACATCAATAACTTAAATATCAAGTTAGTAGACAGTTATAAAGGGACGTCCACTATATAAGGATCTTAAACTAGATCTAAAAAACAAAGGTAGCAATTATGATATTCACACGTAGAAAGGTCCCTTCGCATTTCTTGCCGGATGAAGAAGTACTGTAGTCACCGAGCCGCAAAGATAATACTATGCTTATAATAGATTTAAAGCCACATACATTTGTGACTACTCTCCAGATAATTGATCACTTTGTGACTTACAAGCAGTTAGTCTATTCGTCCATAAGCCGATACAAGGGCCAAATTTAGCACAGGCTCAAATCCGGTCTGTGACCGCAGCACTCTCTATTAAAACCATCAAATTTGCAGTGCACTACCCTCCGTCTTAATTTATTTGATGAGATCCTCGAACAGGCCAATAGCTAATGAGGACGGAACATATGGTTTAGAAAGAAAATACTCTTGCAGTCTTCAATTGTTTTAGTTAACATAATTTATATAAATATTAGTATATAAAAGAAACTTAAAATAAATTTTACGGAAAAATGATTCCCTAGTAGTTCACCACTTTATATCTTGCATTACAAATAATAACAAGGATTAATAGTAAAATGATTCATATAATTTGTGAAATTTAATTTTAAAGGAGATAATTTGATTCATAATTAATTGAACCTTAAATTTTACTGCAGGAGATAAGCGTCAGTAGGGGCAGGACAGTCAACTTGTCAGAACCTGTTACAGTGACCAAGATGAACGAGACTGACCGAGCCGCGCCGCTACTTAAACCTGGATAAATTAATTACATTCAGATTAGATCCTGGTAATGTATATTTGGACTGCTATCGGATAAAGTTGTCAGATTAATAAAATTACTAATACTTAACAGACAATTTGAATTTTATCTCTTTTAATGGTAAACCAGGGAGTGTGAATTACATAATAGATGTATATTAAATTTATGGTATAAAAGCCTATCTGATTAAACCTGACGTTAATAAAATTTAAAATGAGTTCCAATAAACGTTTCAATTAATACAAAATGACAATTATTTCCAAAACTCATTTTTTAAAGCATTTAAACATCCATGGAGGCTTAATGTAGAAATAAAAAATGATAAGATGTAACAATTACTTTACGAGTTCTCATGTAATAATATGAGAACAATGACTTCATTACTATAACTCATGTGAGTGGGCGTACCTCTGTGTTTATAATTATTTCAATTAAATGGCCAAACTAAGGGATGTTTATTTACAATTTATTTATTCTTAAATTTTATTCTTATTAGGGCACGTTTTAAGTTATCAATAAAGCCGACTTATTAGTTTCAATAACACTCAGCCATATTCCACTAAGTAACATGCACCACCATTCTAAAAATATACCATTTGATTTTTATCACGAGAAAGTTTCCGTCAGGACACTGGACAATGCTTTAAACAGTTTTATTTTAAGAACTAATAATGAAACAATATACTTTTGTCTGGTACATTAGATATTTGACCAGAGCTTCGGTATACATCTCAGTATAGTTAGTATTCTTTGCTATATCATATATTTGTATAGACCTTTGGTAGAGCTCTCCGTAAACATTACCTTGATAATAAATTATAAATGTGGTGAAAACAAACTTGATAAAGAGAATATTTTACTGTGCACATCAGGAGCAAAAAGCGTCATAATTATAAAATATATATGCGTTACACTTTTTTATGAGATTTATCGACAATACTTAGATATGACGGATAGTCCACACAAGGTCAAAGATTAGATGGTAGTTCTAGAGATCTACACTTAGTAAACATCATAAAACTATTTTAAAAACTAAAAAATTTTGATTACTAATTTAAATGTCATCAGTCATATTCTACCCAGGACAAAGCCTCCAGATTCTTTTTTTAAGAATTGAAATATTAAACATTATTAAAGGTCGATCTAAGGCGATAAACTATTAACATGAAAAAATACAGTTATTTCAACTAAGTAACTAATAATTGTAATGAGTAGTTAGTTGTAAGTACAGTAGGGTTATAAAATATTTTCATATAACCATGTATTCAACCAATTAATATCAGTATGCCACTCTGAATTATCTATTATAGCCAAACTTATTATAATGTTTTAAAATAAACAATACATTACCTAGTGTATGTGTCGTGTGTGTATTTAGTGTAAGTGGAGCGACCTCCTGCCGCACTGGCCGCATCACCCTGTAACAATCATACAATACAACATATGAAACTTTAATTTTTTATTGAGTCAATCGTAAGGTTTTTCGAACCACTATTTTTGCAGAAAAATTACTTAGTAGATATTTCAGTTAGTAGGCAGTTTCAATAGATATAAAATTATTCAACAATGAATAATTATACAATTATTCATATATATATATATATATATATATATATATATATATATATATACATATTTATTAAGAATAATATAAGAAGTTAAATCTGGTATACCTTGATGTGTTGTGTAGTGCAATAACCTTTGTTGCAGTTAAATGTAGTTCTACATGCACGCACACTTTCACACTTAACTGCTTTCACAATATAAATATTGCTTTGGTCAGTTGCATTTTTTATCTTTTGTAAGTTTACATTGTTTATGCTCATAAATTATAAAACAAATTACTGTGAATACAAAGAAAAAATAAGAATAAGAAGGCCAAGCCTGAAAGATACGCATAATAAAGATTATAAAACCATAACAACTTTACATTAAAAACAACCAATCGTCAGACTCAGAAATTAATGTCAAATCACCGTCAGTTAAAAATTTACAGACTGAAAATATGTAAGGAAGGAAATGTATATGAGATCTATTAAAACGTTACTTTAAAAACATCTAATGACCAACCTTGGCAGGGATTGGGACTGCCTGTGCTTAAAGCAGTAGCCGTGCATTCATCACTGTTACTAGAACCAACAGCAATGGCTGCAGTGACACTGTTATACGCACCCAGGTTAGAGCATTGCATGGTACTAGGGTCAGTCCTTGGGCAGGTCGTCACCCTTCTACCATGTAATCCTCCTCTCCCTTATTAGATTGGTTAATTGAAATATGTAGGTTACGTCACGTGTGCTGCCATCTACCGCATATAATATGCACTTCCTCGACAAGAGAATAATATAGATCCATAAATTATCACTAAACGTATTGATTTTTACAGTATAAATACTTGATAAAAGCGTTAAATGTTTTCAGACTGCATAATTTTTAATTAATATTGAAATCCTAGTAGATAAGGACAATAAAAGAATATTTTATTTTATACACCGGTTGATATTAAAAGGAAATATTTTCTATTCTCGGTTGCAATTTATGTAATATAAATATAGAGTTTACCCCATATTTTGTTCAATTTGAATTTCAATTATACACCCAATTACACCGAATCTTTCAAGTGCACAATGTGCTGACTTGAAAGATGTTTCAATATTATTAAAGATAACTTTAAATTAACATTATTAGGATCTGATAGGATAAGACTTCTACGTTCACCACATGTAAAACGTTAAGAGCAATGCTAAACATGGGACTTACCTTTTCATAAAAATTAGATTCACAACGGTTAAAATTACTAAATATTGAAATCGTTGAAAACAGAAACTTAGTTTCTGTAGAAAATTTCTAATAATGGAATTCATAGATTTACTAACCTTATGGAATCTTTCTTTTTATTAAATATTCATAATAATATCCTCCATTAATAATTTCCGTCCTGTTCTTACTGATGTTGTGTTGGAAGTTAGTCCACGAGCACATGTAGCGGATACACAGGTACTACCTTTACCAACACCCTGGAGGTGTTTATGGAGAAACCAACTGAGGCAATACATTGATGACGTAAACGAAGACACAACGAGAAACCCCTCCCTTATTAGGTGGGTTATTTGAGATATTTACGTTACGTCACGTGTGCTGCAATCTACCGCAGACAATATACACTTCCTCAACAAGAGAATAATGTAGATATATAAATTCTCACTGAGACGTGGTGAACTTTACAGAATAATTACTGAGTTATACCGTTTAATGTTTTAGATTATATTATTTTTAAGTATTATTGAAGTCTGAGTAAATTTAAACAAGAAAATAGTATTTTATGTAACAAAGCGGTTGATATTTAAAGTCAATTTATTCTATTCTCGGTTGCAATTTAAGTAATATTAATATAGTGCTTACCCCATATAAAATGTTGTTACGGGAAACGTACGATTTAGAACCAATTCCACCCAATCTTTCAAGTGCACAATGTGCTGACTTGAGAGATGTATCAATATTATTATATATACTTTTAAATTAATATTAGGATATGAAATGATAAGCATTCCATATAAATGATACGAATAAGATTAAAACGATAAGACCTGTGCTAAACATTGAACTACAACGGACCAGTTTACAACGATTACAAGCGAGTTGATATTGAAACCATTGTGAATTTCGTTTTTGTAGAAACTTTCTAACAATGGAATTCATAGATTTATGAACCTCATGGAATCTTTCCTTTTATTAAATATTCTTAATAATATCCTCTGTTAATAATTTCCATCCTGTTCTCACTGATACTGTGTTGGAAGTTAGCCACGACCACAGGTAGCGGAGGGTACGACCATTACCAACGTCCTGGTGACGTCAAAGGGGACGATACGAGGACCAACTCGTAATTGAATATTTATTTGAGTCCCAGCAGTGGAAAACGAAATTAAATGTGCTGATATCACAGGAGATTTGGAAACTAAACCGGTAAATGTACCAAACCTCTTCAGTACGCCATCAAAGCCTAGGGAAAAAGCCGGGGATCAGAGGGAAGTGATCTCGCACTAATGTAATTCCGACGTTTCTTTATCAAGGACAGATTTATGAACACCGTTTTCTTAGGAATACTGGAGCAAATGTACATTTATCCCCAATATTTGCTTTAAAGGAGAAGGTTGAATAAAAGCTGTGAGCGCTTTGCAGCGAATAACACATGCATTCCTCCTGGGGTTTGGTGACGTTGAATACATATTTCCGACTCAGACTACCCTTTATGTGGAGTTTAATGATAGCTGAATTAGCCAAAACTCATTATTGATGTCTAAACTTCTGTTCCACTATGATCACCTAGTGGATGCCCGATGACACTCTTAGGTTGACCAAACAACAACCTCGCTTCTGGGAAGTGGCATGAGATAATGTTAACGCTTGTAAATTTTGTATATTTAGATTTAATCCAACAGTAATGCTTTTTAACATAAACATCTAGTACAGCTATAACAACATTGTCTAGTTTAATGAGATAATACAGTTACAACGCTCTCATACTTTTTCCGGGCTCTTCATACTGACGTTTATTTAATATTTTAATTACTGTCAGAATATTAAAAGGGAGAAAAAATCATTAGTTAAAATGTCTAAATATAATTAAAAATATATTTACTTATCTGATGGTCATCTTTGGTGTGTAAAGCGTAAGAAATCTAATTTCAGAAAAAATAATTATTTAATATTTTTTACCCTATTGATATTTTTCAATGTCGACCACCACTACAACTTATGATTTTTTTTAGGATAAACTTTCAAAAAAATCGGAAGAACCTGGTTGAGTATTTGATTCAGTAACTATTACGAATACTGAAAGTATACTACTTAAAACAAAAAACAAGTGAAAGAAATAATGTTTTCAAAGTAAATAGCATAAGGAAGAAATTTTATAACATATTCTGGCAACAAGCAATGGTGGCGCCAATGTAACAGTTAAATACGTTTATTATTACATTTGTAAACTCGCAACGTTTTTTCTTTCCTTTGCGTGTGTCCATGATACTATAAACAATTTCGTTCAGTATAAAAAGCCAAATTTAAGTACGTCTGAGGAAATACACGTAAAAGTTTATTGTGAACAATGCAAATCACTCGCGTGTATAACTTCATGTAGAGTGATAAGGTTTTTAATTTTTGCAAATATTTAATCAACTTTGCTGCCTCAGCGGTAGTGATAATAATGGACATGTATGTGACGTAGTGGCTGGTGCCCATACAGTAATTACATATAGCAAAATATACAGTAAAATAAGTAGGTTATAGTACTTCTGCTGTTATACTGGTAAATAAGTCAGTCATGAGTTGCTACAATCTAAACTCAAGGATTAATTGTTTAAAACCAATATTCAGACTACATAATATACAGCCATACATACAAGATAAAATCTACGTGAATTTTATTCAGTGAAAATTGTGTTGTTTTGACTTATCCATTTGAAGAATATTCCACTCAAAACGACAGAGGTTCAGCCGTGGTGTTCGGGTCATAGGCCGGAAGGAGACTGAATGTTAACTCTGCTAACTTTGTCCGTATCAACTTGAAGCAAAATTTCTTACGATGCCACTGTACTAAACAAATTTTCAAAGGTATAATGTTTTAAAATTGTGTTTTCATGGTAACGAGGAATAATTATTGTTTGTTAAGAAATAGAACAATCGTAAGGGTTAAGTTACAGTTATATAAATTATCAGGAAGAGAGCACATCTAGATCTTTACACGAAGATAATTAATAAATGAATGAATAATTATTTCCTCAATGAAATAAAGATCACACATATATACAAAAACAGGATATGATCTCCAAGGCGCAGCATAATTAAAAATATAAGTAGTGTATAATCTTTGTATGAAAAATATAACATATTGAGAACATGAAATTTACAATATAAATATGTATTAATGTAACATATATGCACTCATAATATAATAAAAAAGAATAAAAAACAAATACATCATAGCTACAACAAATCAAGTGTTAGAGAATAAGATAACTACCAGATAACAACGGCAAAAATGATAATGTGATTATGAATGATTATTAAATAATAAAAATTTTAACTTAATTTATAAAAAAAAAGATTACATCGAAAACAGTTTATTAGGAGGCTTGGAAACTCACACACTTATAGACTCACGCCACACATAACCAAAATCTCTCTCTCTCTCTCTTTCTCGCTCTATCTCCCCCTTTTCCTGTCCCTACATTTACCACCATCAAAAGACGCTCTCTCTCAACACACAATCCTACAAAGTTACAACATCATGACACTATCATACGCCAACCCACTGTAAATACTCCTGATGAAAATAGGATCAACAATTAAGCTAGTGATGTCAATCATAGCTAGCATGTCACATCATCCATCTCATGATCAAGTATCTGTCAACATTACATGACACAATTTTAGTGGCAGCACTGCAATTACAAGTAACCTACTATGCCAGTGAATGTGCATTATTGTATCACATATTTGTAGACACGGAAAAACATTTTCTTTTTAATTTTTTTTTCTACCCCTCCTATTTTTATGCTAAGGCTAGACCCATAAAGATGTTTGATCTTTACTAAACAGATCCAATAGAATGGTTTGTACTGGACAAATAGAGAGTACTAACAAAAGTGATAGACAGGAGCTGCATTATCCCTCAATAAGACACCCTTGTTGTCTTTCTAATAATAATAATAAAATTTTAATATTCAATTTCTAACATGTACAATTTCTTAAAGTTATTTTGATGTAGTGTAACCAAAATTTAATAAATTGTTCTTTTATATAATACATGACGTTTAAATTTTTTGTAATTATTCATATAAAACATAAGGTAAATATTTTTATTGTGTATTAATTATTAAAGTTCTATAATATAATATTCTGTCATATTATATATTATGAAGCTTCTCTAAATATATCATTTATAAAGACCTTAGTTTTATCGAAAAGTTTTCATAACATAGATACCTTGTTTTAAAATTTAAACGTGTTGCTGCTTCAATTTTCTTCAGCATATAATTAAATGTATATTATCATTATTTATTGACTGCTTCGTTAATGCTACACATTTGAAAACCATTCTTTATTACAATCTCCCATACACTCATAAGTGAAAATTTTATTAAAAAGCCTGGAATGACTGAGAGTATTGATTTAACGAAACAAATCTAAAGTAGTAAGAAAGTGGAGTACAATCATTTGAGAATACGTAAATTATTCACGCGGTAAAAATAAATTACTAGGATCGTAAAAATAAACAACGCATCATTTCAGCGCACTCTTGCGTTGTAGTACACTGCCTACCTCACTAGAACTAATTATTAAGACACAGGTTTTTAACCTAACTCAAGAAAAAAATGTGAATGTATCATTTAGCATGATATCTCAATAAATGTCATCTTCAGCCTTTAAAATGTTCAGGATACTTCATTTCTACATAGACATCATTAAGCTCTGTGATTGTGCATGTTTAACTGTAGAATTTGGTTGAGCGTCATTGAAGCACTCAGTGGGCTGAAACAATTATTCAATAAACAATTATTACTCCAAACAGGCTTTGCCTTGGAGTTTTTTCTCTTTATTTCTCATAGTGATAGTGTTATAGTAGTTTTAGTTGCATATGTATGTATTGTTTATCTGTAAGTAAATGTAATGTTTTTTTTGGTTAGTCTGTAAAATTTTATAAAAATCGTATCTGTAATTTTTATTTGTGAGAAATAAAGTTTCTTTCTTTCTTTCTTTCAATTACGTTTATGCCTACTGAGAGGATGTTAAGTTTTCTGTACTGTTTCATTTATCTGTATGACAGCATGACGATAATGAAATGAGCTATATGATTAACATTTAGCATGGAACTTTAGCGAAGTCTATTACACAACACGTGGTGCAGCGTACTCGTACCTTGCATATATAAACCAACAATAAAAGAAATGGATGTGGTCCATGTAATAACACAAAAGTGGAACATGTAAGTTTGCGAAATTATTGGAAAATTCGCAAGCAACAATACTGGGATAATCACAAGTAACAGTAATTGCCTACATCGATTGTAATTCTACTGATATAATATATAAAAATTAAGTGTAAAGTTTATTTCATATAATATATGACTAATAATTTTAAATTTGAAAGGACAGAGCATATATTTCACATTTTCCAACAAGAAAATGACAACCAATGGCAAGGTATCCTGAAAATGGTGAACAAAAAAGTGAACTAATTCTACGTTAAAATGGATTGATGAAATACCAGCAAGTCCTAACCTGATGAAATTGCAGAAGATTATAATTTTAAGGAAACAAGAAGCTAGCTCATCAAATTATGTTAATGACATATCCTTTTGGATTATAATGCATTCAAGGAAATGTTGGTAATAATTACAAAGCGTTGCTGGATATAAAATGTTTCATCAATACCATTTACATATTTTGTCTACTGTGCCACAGAAATTTAATTCAAACATTGTACACCAGCTGGCTTTATTAAATGTGATTTGTTATGTTTACATTAATTTTCTCCTTAATTATAACGGGTTTCTAACGTATTAATGCATTATTTCCATTAAAAAAAGTAACGGTGTATAAATATATTGCAGTAAACCATTTCGGAGATATAAATCGGTCTGATTGATTTAGGGTGAAACACTGTTTTATACCAAATCATACGTCGTCATACAGTCGTCTTCATGAAATCCAATTTTTTATTTTTTGACCTGTGGTTTTAGTGGCTTGGTATAACGTGGACTTATGTGTGCATTGCTGTCTCCTGGTGAGAGGTTACAACAGTTGGTGCAAGTCAACCTACTCGTCAACAGAAATCTGGAATTCTCACTAAATCTTAAAATCTGAGTCTCCGAAGAAAGAACCTAAAGGTCCAGCTTGGCACTACTCTGAATGGTAAATCAAAATATATTACTTTCTTCCTCGATCGTAGTCCTTGTTATGTGTACTTTTTTTGTTTATTGGAGTTATAATAGCATATTAAGTTAAAAAGCATCATGAGTAGACTAATTAAAAAATTAACCTTTATTTTTAAAATTTTTACAACTCCTATATTACAAGTTTTTAGTTCCGTTCATTAGCAAACTCATAACAGGCGTTCAAAAATTGTAAATATTTGGTAATTAATTTATAGTGATAAACTTTTTGTGTATAATAGACTTGTTGTTAGAGTATTTATTTACCTATTAAAAGAGGACATTGCAAGGTTTTAGTTTAGAATTGGGCAAAACATTTATTATTTTGGAACGTTTTAGATGAATTTGCATGCAGTTTTTTTAAAGAATAACCAAGCCGCGCTACTACATAAATATAGATTAACTATTTACATTCGTATTGGTACCCTGTAATGAATATTTGAACTGCTACAAAATCATGTTGTCAGTTTAATTATTATTACTTAAAAGTCATATTGAATTTTGTTTCTTCTAATGGTAAACCCGTGTTAGTGATTTGTATATTGCATTTGCGGCACAAAAGCTTATCTGATTAAACCTCATTTTATGAATATATGATTTAGTGATAATAAACGTTTTAATTATGACATAGTTACAATTTCTTTCTAATAATCATTTCTAAAACCTTTAGGCATCTCCAAACATCGATAAAAACCCATTGTGCAAACAACAATAAGATGTTACAATTTGTTTCATTTTAGAACATTATCTATGGCTATGATTCAGGAAAGTGGACTGTGTTTATAACTATTTGAATTGGGTGACCGAACTAAGGGATGTTTGTTTACAAATTATACATTCTTCAATTTCTCGTTTCCATTAAGGTACCTTTTAAGTTACACATAAGATTAACTTAAGTATCAATAATGCTCAGCAAAATTCTACTGGTTGATATGCACCTCAATTCGAAATGATCTATTTGATCTATATTACGAGAAAGACCCCTCAGTGACAATGGACAGTGATTAAAACAATACAATTTTAAGAAATAAGTGTGAAACAATATACTTACTCACATTGGATATTTTATCAGAGCGTTAGTAGGTTAGTATCTCCGAATAATTAGTATCTTTAGGTAAAACATATATTATGGCATACCTTTAGTAGGTATCTCCGTAAATAATACTGACTTTGATAGAATGTTTGACGGTGCTGATCAAAAGCAACAAGAATGCGTCAGAATTATAAAAGATCTATTCTTTCACGCAGTTATGAGATTTATCGATCCTTTATAATACTTAGATATGACGATGGTCCAAACAAGGTTATGGATTATATGCTTGTTTTAGAGATCTACACTTCTTAGTATACTTCATAACATTTCTTTGCAACTGGGATCACTGTAATTTTACTATTACTTTACATGTATTCGTATTATATTGTGGTAAAGTCACCAGATTAGTTTAAATAAGCACAATACTAAACGTCATATCTATCTAAGGCGATGAACTATTAAGATTAAAAGATACAAATAATTCAACTTATGAACTAGTAATTGCTACGAGTATTTGTAATTACATTACGATTATAAACCATTCTCATATAAACATGTACTTAACCAAATAATATTAGCGTGGCATTCTGAAAGTGCTATTGTGGGCAAATTGACTTTTAAATAAAGCAATGCGTTACCTACAGTGGTGTATGTGTCGTGTGAGTATTAGTGTGAGTGGGGCGACCTGCAATTGAATCACCATTTAACTATCAGAAAATAAAACATAATAATCTAACATTTTTGTATGTTGTTAATCATAAGAAATATTTTAATAAAGTACAGATTTAGATTTAGTGTAGAGTTTTCTAGCTCACAGACATCTGCTCATTCTACGTTTAAGTGTATATTTATCCTTTAATTAAACTCATATGCGTACTTTTAGTACATTTGGTATTTAAGTTGATACCATCCGTAAATTTTCGTGGTTACCGAGTGTGAAGTTTGGTCGCAGATGAAAGAAATAAAACAAAGTTTGATTGATTTTGCAGTACTCTAAGAGTATTAATATTGTAAGCTGCTAATCATCGGTTGGGGGGGGGGGTGAGTTGAAGTGAAAATACGTTCATATCCTCCCACAGCTGGATAAGAGCCTCGTTCTCGTTTAATCCACAATGAGATGTATCATTGACGAATTTTAAAAATTTGTCATTGTCATTTACAATTTTCTGATAAAGATATACTTTGACTAATTCAAAATTTAATTTATAATTTTCTTTAATGGGAATATTATATAATAGTCGTATTCCTCAATTTCATATGTCAATACTTTTAGACTTCTTAACTTTCTAATATATTATACACCGAGTTTTACTATTTCCAATACTGATTTTTCCGGACATTTGCCATCGTTAAGTGAAACAAGAAAACAGTAACACTACGTTTCGAGATCTGCAATCTGATCTCTTCTTCAGGTAAAGAACTAACCTAATACATAATTACAAACTAGGTTAAAATAAACAAATCTTACTAAAGCGTTGTGGCACGCCTGAGTCAGGAATCACAACCTACATGTTGTATGTCAACTTCACTAACACTAAAGACATGCACTTAATAAAAAAAAAAAAAAAAAAAAAAAAAAAAAAAAAAAAAAAAAAAACTATACAAAACACCAATCATTAAACTAAACTACGGAATACAGGTCACAATATGTCTTCACTCGTCTACTAACCATTTAAACGTAGTGTTACTGTTTTCTTGTTTCACTTAACGATGGCAAATGTCCGGAAAAATCCTGTTTCCTTCACAATCCTTCCATCGTCAAAAATAACCTTCAAACAAAGAATCCAATACTGATAATCGTATCTTGCTATGCTTCTTATCGCACTCCAGAAATATAAAAGTTTATATGCTCATCATTAAAATTTGTATTTTTTTATTCGAAAGTAATTAATTTAAATAAGTAAGGAGTAATGCTAAGAGATGATCACAGCATAATTCATCTGTTAACAGTTAATACTTACACTTACTTGTGGACTATCCACAGTACTTGTTTTATGTGGATTGATAATGTCATTTGCAATACACAGAACAGTACGCTTCCTACTATACAGCCCTCTGTTATACAGTATTTATAATATACATAACTATTGCTAAGACTGAGGCAATAAGTATATAAATTTGATTTACTAGTTTGAATAGTTTAGCTTGAACCTGTGTTACCTTTTTTCAGAGTCCCAGGTTTAAAGAAGCGTTGAGGAATCCAGATTGCAGTTAACGACTGATTAAATTTGCACTAGTTGTATCCTCTCTTTGATAGCATTCCAATTACAAATTTACGTTACACTAAGCTACTCCAACTAAATGTTAAAATCTTGTTCGGTTTTCATGGAGACAATGATAAGTATTGTTAGGTAGTATACGGTTAAACCCTATATAATTTATGACGTGTCTTTTCTCAACACAACCATTTACTGTTAAGAATGACACGTATCGCATACCCTAGATGAGCCCAATCAAGCGGGGATTCGATCCAGGGTCTAAATTTTATTCTTTTGGATTATGTATGTCAGTTGGGTTCAGATATATTGCTATCACCTAAGGTGGTGGTAACGTTCAAGCATTTAGTAAATCATCATTACCCAACTGGCCTTGAAAAAATTAAGAATTTGAAATAAAATGATGTCGATAAATAAGATATTTACTATCATCAATTAAAGAAAAGGAAAAAGCGTAACTACCTAGATCTCTATCTAATTTAAAGCTACCTCAAATCGCAACACACTGTATGTTATGTAAAATAGTATGAGCAAAAGTAATATCAACACTAAGAACAATATATAATGTTTGGTCAGTATCGTATTAACAAAGATTAAGTAAGAAAAGTGTAAGAGAAATAATAAAAGACACAGAGCAATAATCTATTTGTTAGGTCCGTATTGCACGAACAAAGGTTAAGTAAGATCGTAAGTAAAGTAAAGAACCAATAACCAATTTAAAGGTTAGGTCCGTATTGCACGAACATAGATTAAGTAAGATAGTAAGTAAAGTAAAGAACCGATAATACCCTTAAACAATTTAAAGGTTAGGTCCGTATCGCACGAACATAGATTAAGTAAGATAGCAAGTAAAGTAAAGAACCAATAATCCTAAATTTAAAGGTTAGGTCCGTATTTCACGTACATAGATTAAGTAAGATAGTAAGTAAAGTAAAGAACCACTAATACCAATAAACAATTGAAAAGTTAGGTCCGTATCGCACGAACATAGATTAAGTAAGATAGTAAGTAAAGTAAAGAACCAATAATACCAATAACCAATTTAAAGGTTAGGTCCGTATTGCACGAACATAGATTAAGTAAGAAAGTAAGTAAAGTAAAAGAATACTAAGAATAATACGTTATAAGTAAATTTCGTGTGGCACAACATATAAAAACGATACAGAATATGAACGAAAGGTTAATTATGATAAATATAGTAATTGAAGTAATATATTACCAATAGCAAGAAGTATTCGATACGTCCGTATCTCACGAACAAGTCGGCAGGAGTGAGGTTAAGATCTCAGCGCACCGTGGGTCTTTACGTGGTGATCGGCATATGTAGACTGACCTCTCGCTCCTCTGCTGGTCGGTCCGTCTGACGAGTTTGCGTTGTAGCGCATGCGCGACTTATCGTTCATGCCGCAACCCGTCAAGCGGCGAACATGTCGTGGCACAATAGCTGAGGCGAACTTGTTTCATCTCGATCCCGTTAATCTTTATTGACGGGAAAACTAATCCCACAATAAATCTTGAATGGACGACCCAAGATAAAAAAAAATGCACTGTACTTTTTAGTACCTCACACCCCCCTCTTTCTTTCGGGAAGAGAACAAAGCGAACAAAATTAAAACATCTTCTTAGTTAAATTCTACAAATTTCTATTTTAAAGTGTAAAAATATAGTAGTAAGATCTAGAAACTAAATTAAACAAAGGAATTATTTACTTAAAAATATAAACCAACTAACGTTCTTTTGCTCTGAACCCACAAAATTGTGTACTAAATTATAATAAACATGATATAAAACAATAAAAAGAACACCATTTGTTGATAAATGTATATTAATGTAGTAATAAATTTGAAATGAAAACATGAAAACGAAACTTAAAATGGCTAACCTTTAATAATAATCTTGTTAAAACTAGAAAAGAAATAAACTGTTTTCAAATTGATAAAGAGACACACTTCACTGCAGAAAGTTTAGTTGCCTTGAACGAAATAAAACAAAATATTAATCTTCGGTTATAAAAAATAAAAACATTTCCTTCTTGGTGGCTAAAATATACTAATGGAATAACCAATTCAGCGCAATTCAGGTGGCAACTTTCGCACATCTATTCTGACAAAAGTGCCGTCCGGATTGAATACCCGAATCCTTTTTGGACGATATCTTTTTTGTTTGTTTGAAGCAGCCTGCAAGTTTCTGACGTACAACGAGCAATCCAGGACACGCTTGTTTATTTCTTCTGGGGCTTCAGTTTTCTCCGGTGGTGGTGGTTGGATTGGTTGTGGAGTGTCTCGTATTGTGGTAATGCAATTGGTGCTGGAATTTAAGTTTGTCTTAAGTGACGTTTCTTGGAAATCCATTCCTAGTTCGTTGTCTAACCATTCCGAATCTTCCATGATGGAAAGGCATGGAGAAGATGCTCTCGACAACGTCACATTGCATTTATTTACCATCTCAAAGTCATCCTCGGTGGCGGCTTCTTTTTGGATGTTAACATCTTGATACGTCGTATTTGGCGTTGGACTTTCCTTCCTCAGTTCATCCATTTCATGGCACGAAAGACACTCAGTTCTATTGGAGGTAGATACTGCGTTTTTTAACTTCACTATCAGGTAGATTTGAAAAGGTAACCGAGGATTCGTTTCCCTCATAATTATTGTCGATGGCTTCTTTGAGTGCTTCAAGCATCGGGTCCCATGCCATCACTACAGTCTGACGACCTTCGGGGAAGCATACTGTAAGCTCGGACGTTTCAGGCTGAGTAGAGGGAAATCGACAGTCTCTTTGATTTGTAGTTATAGCAGAGAAATCCTTGTCTGATTCTTTATGTATAACTAAATCTAACAGTTTATGTTCATCTGCCCTCAAGTTTGCGATTAAGTTTATATTGATATCATTGACGTCATTTTGCGTTTCACGTTTTAAAGACGGTGTGTTTATATAAACTAAATTTAACTCCTTTATTATATCCATCCCCAATACTAAGGGCGAAGTAAGGTTTGGAACATACAAGAGTTTTGCCTCAATATGGGCTTCGTTAACCTCCAAGTTAACCAAATACGAGTGTTTCACATAGGTTTTAAAGCCATTGGCCATTTGCAAAGGTATATTTGTATTTTGGGGTTTTATAGAATTATATTTTAAGTGTTCCACTAAATCTTCGCCTCCTATGCTAACCATAGCACCAGTATCAATCAGAGCCTCAAATGTTTTTCCAAGAATGTTAACAGTTATATATGGTCGACAATCACGTAGATTCCCAAGTCCGAAACTACCCGAGTAATGTGTTAATTCTTCGGCACAGGAGATTTTCCTCGTTGGAGGTCGCGTTGGAAAATTATATCGGGATGTCAGCTGACCTCTTTGGTCTGGGATCCACAAAGCGTTTCTCGAATTACATCGGCAATCCGTTGTTTTTATACCTTCCGTTTTGCAGTTATAGCAGCGGAGTCTCTTAGGTTTAGTACACTCACTGAATCTGTGTCCAGTTTCTTCGCAGTTCCAGCAAATTGGAACAGCCTCTCTACGGATATTCCTGGTAGGAGGGTTCACTGTAGGTCCTGGACCTGAATTCGACTTTACCTCGCCGATCTTGTACTGTTTCTGATAGTTTTGTAAAGAAGCCGCTTGTGAATATTGCACCGTTTGATCCAAATTGGGTCTAACCGGACTGCCTTAATTGTTGGTGTCCCCGGTTTCCATTATCTGTCCATATCCTGGGAGTGGGGTTGTACTGGCGATGTCTCATTCCTTCCATGCTTACCTGCTTTTTTTTGGTGGAATAGTATGCAGTTTCTGGGACCAGTGTTTGTGCAGGGTTAGGTGAAGGTTTGTAAAGAAGACGCTCTCTTTCGTAGCTTTCGTAATATTCGGCTTCTTTAATCATATCCTGTATAGACTTTATATTCCCTCTTCTCATAATTAGTTTATATTCTGGTCTCATATTGCAATAAATACGATCGAGTTTTTCTTCTAGTTTATATCCTCCTCTTCGTCGAATTAGTGTGGTTATGGCCACAATAAAGCTACGAAATGGTTCAGCCTCTCCTTGTGTACGCTGGCGGATTTCATCCTCAAGATTGCGTCGGTAACCTGGTGGTAAGTATTGCATCTCAAACGAAGTCTGAAAATCCTCAAAACTATCCCAAAATTCTCTATGGTTTCTAAACCACAACAGGGCTTTTCCTCGTAATAGTTCGGGAAGAGCTCTTAAGATTTCTTCTTTGGATATATCGTAACATTCCATTAACTCGTTAAGTCGCTCTAAGAAAGATACTGGATCTCCATTTCCTTCGTAATGCAGATTCCATTTCCTGGCAATATTGCATATATGGGCCGAATTTTTAGCACTAAAGGGGGCAGTATCCTGCAACTCGTTACTTTGAACTCCGTTATCTATTGGTACCGTAGTGGTAAATATAGGATCGCGGGGAGCTAAATAAGTAACGGCCGTATTAGGATTTAAAAGTGTATATGGACTTTGGCTTGCCGGTTGTAAAGGTTCTTGCTGAATATGATTGGTTTCGGATGAAGACATATTTTTTAAATTAACTAAAACTCTTTTTACCGTTTTCTGCGCTAGCGCTCTGAGAAAGACCCAAGATTTCTCGAAAACTGGCAAGTTCAAGTTGGGAGGAATCTTCCATTCTGGTATTAAGAGTAGAGGTAGCAGGAATAGTTGAAGTACCCTGAACCTCAGTATTTTCAGCACTTAAGAGTGTATTATCTAAACTCTTTGTATATGTAGAGGGAGTTCGAACTAATCCTTGGCTCCTTAAGAAAGTCACAAAACGAGAGCGAAGATCTTCACTATTTCCTTCGATTGGTAACCCATATTTTGACATTTCTTCAATCAACTCAGGCTTCTTCAGATTATAAATCCATCCAACTTTTTCGGAACTTCCCCTCATCGTGGTTTGTTTCCCTGAGGCTAATGATTCAGTAGTAACGGGCAATACTTTTGGTATTGTACCGGAATGGACTTGACTGGATGGAGCAGTAGACGTTTTAGTCGTTGTGGTAGCAACATTTGCGTCTTTAAGAGGGCTAGTAATAGCAACATCTGTAGTTAAAGTTCCAGTCTGTGAGTGTGACTTATTATCCTCACTCTTAGGGTCAGTAGTTTTCGAACGACCAGTAGGCAGTATATTTGAATGAAACAGAAGGCATAAGAGCCTCCAGATTCGGAGAAAGCTCAATGGAAACATGATGTGTCAATGTAGATACGGTAGGACTAAAATAGAATATGAGTCTAGATATTTAATTTTTATCGGTTATTTTTACGTGACGATCACTGTAATATAAACAATCAGTCGAGTCTGCTCGAATATCCGTCCCTGTTCGGGCGCCAAAATATGACGTGTCTTTTCTCAACACAACCATTTACTGTTAAGAATGACACGTATCGCATACCCTAGATGAGCCCAATCAAGCGGGGATTCGATCCAGGGGTCTAAATTTTATTCTTTTGGATTATGTATGTCAGTTGGGTTCAGATATATTGCTATCACCTAAGGTGGTGGTAACGTTCAAGCATTTAGTAAATCATCATTACCCAACTGGCCTTGAAAAAATTAAGAATTTGAAATAAAATGATGTCGATAAATAAGATATTTACTATCATCAATTAAAGAAAAGGAAAAAGCGTAACTACCTAGATCTCTATCTAATTTAAAGCTACCTCAAATCGCAACACACTGTATGTTATGTAAAATAGTATGAGCAAAAGTAATATCAACACTAAGAACAATATATAATGTTTGGTCAGTATCGTATTAACAAAGATTAAGTAAGAAAAGTGTAAGAGAAATAATAAAAGACACAGAGCAATAATCTATTTGTTAGGTCCGTATTGCACGAACATAGGTTAAGTAAGATCGTAAGTAAAGTAAAGAACCAATAACCAATTTAAAGGTTAGGTCCGTATTGCACGAACATAGATTAAGTAAGATAGTAAGTAAAGTAAAGAACCGATAATACCCTTAAACAATTTAAAGGTTAGGTCCGTATCGCACGAACATAGATTAAGTAAGATAGCAAGTAAAGTAAAGAACCAATAATCCTAAATTTAAAGGTTAGGTCCGTATTTCACGTACATAGATTAAGTAAGATAGTAAGTAAAGTAAAGAACCACTAATACCAATAAACAATTGAAAAGTTAGGTCCGTATCGCACGAACATAGATTAAGTAAGATAGTAAGTAAAGTAAAGAACCAATAATACCAATAACCAATTTAAAGGTTAGGTCCGTATTGCACGAACATAGATTAAGTAAGAAAGTAAGTAAAGTAAAAGAATACTAAGAATAATACGTTATAAGTAAATTTCGTGTGGCACAACATATAAAAACGATACAGAATATGAACGAAAGGTTAATTATGATAAATATAGTAATTGAAGTAATATATTACCAATAGCAAGAAGTATTCGATACGTCCGTATCTCACGAACAAGTCGGCAGGAGTGAGGTTAAGATCTCAGCGCACCGTGGGTCTTTACGTGGTGATCGGCATATGTAGACTGACCTCTCGCTCCTCTGCTGGTCGGTCCGTCTGACGAGTTTGCGTTGTAGCGCATGCGCGACTTATCGTTCATGCCGCAACCCGTCAAGCGGCGAACATGTCGTGGCACGATAGCTGAGGCGAACTTGTTTCATCTCGATCCCGTTAATCTTTGTTGACGGGAAAACTAATCCCACAATAAATCTTGAATGGACGACCCAAGATAAAAAAAAAAATGCACTGTACTTTTTAGTACCTCACAAATTCTTACTGATAATTGTGTCTTTGAGTCTTCTTGCTATTAGGTTCGATTGGCTGTTTAAATCAATTTATTATTTCAATCAAATCAATAGCTAGAAATTGATAATAATACCTTTTGGTGAAGATTTCAAAAACTATGAAAAAACTTAATGAAAGGATACATAATCTCGAACATAATCTTACTAAATGGAAACATAAAAAAGTACATCCCGTAAGAGCAGTAAACTTTTATAGAAGTAATTAAAAATTTAACTAGCCACACGTGGGAAAGTCTGGAGCATGTTCCGACAACAAACAACACTGGCTTAATTTGCCGCATTAGTTCTTAACAAAGGGTTTCATTAAATTTGCACGCTCGTAACGTTTTGCTTTTCCTAGAGTATTTCAGCACCGTACAGCACAAATTGGAAACCTCCAATAATAGTCTTTATTTTAAAGGCATCACGAGAATATGTTATTTGTTGTTGAAATATTATATTCTTGATTGTAGTTGCAGAAATATGGAATCAAGGAGTAGATATCCTCCAAAAATATAAACATTATTACGAACCCAACAAGGTCATATTGAAATTGTGTTGTTGTACGTCTGTCAGTACGTCAATCCATCCATCCGTCTGTCCGTCTGTACGGTAACATTTTGTAGGAAGATTTGATTTACGTGTGGAAGAAGATTTGCACCCCTTCCTAAGCGACGTGACCATCTAATCTATACATACGTGTAAAAAATTGCACAGTCAATCTACATGCAGACAGTTATTAGTATCATATTTTATTTAAAATTGAAAATATTTAACTTGAAGTCGCTGATATAAATTCTGATCAGTACAAGATCATTAGTCTGTCAGCAGCGGCCTCAAGTTGAACATTAGCAAGTGTTCAGTTTTACATATAGTTACACAACAAGAGATACAGTCTCTCGGCCACGTGAGGTGCAAGTGATGTTTGAAGCCCAGACCCTGGTGATTCAGTGATCTCTTTTTCCAGTCACTTGTCAGTACTCGTATTACTGTTATCCAGCATATGGGAGTAGTCTCTCAAGGGAGGACACGGGAAGGACTCTAAAGTTGCAAAACACTGCAGCAAGGTTCATTTACTCCTTTCACGTTTTGCCCAAGTGTCCCTGTATTGTGAGGCTGCCCACCTTCGTCCTATATAATATGCTGACGTGTTGCATCGTCCAAAAATGCTTATGCTTCTCTACAGGAGACGAAGTACGTTTTGGTTGCTGAACAATACGTCCTTCAGCGTGCAAGGAGTGGCCGAAAAATGTGTTCTTACTTTTGGCCTACCCGTATCAATGATCTTTTAGAATTCAATAAATGTGTTACAATTGCTTGGCATGCATTTTATGCCAGGTTTAAAACTATTTTAGACGATTGTAGTAGTTATAAACTTTTAACCTGTTCAAACAGTTTACTAATTTTAATTTAGTTATCAGTTTAAACTAAGTTAGTTTTAATGTCACTTGTAAAAAGGAAATAATATAGTGAAGAAATATTTCCAATCCATCCGGTTATGGAACTTACACAGCATTCAAAACCTAATGAACTGATGTGAATGCCAATCTTCCAGAGTATTCTTGTGAAAACTAGCGACTCAGGCCCTGTGAACACGATCGAATAGTGGTCTATCGAGGGTAGTTTCGGCCTGTAGCTTTTTTGGACAAAATGGTTTTAAATCCTAATTTAGTTAGATTTCACCGATTGCATTGATCAACCATAAGTAATCAAATATATTTTATACAGCTTTGAAGAGTTTATTACAATTTAGTACTTCAATGTTATTTAGGTTTTGTAACCAATAATCCCACAGGTACGGCAGGAAAATTCTTTGGGTGGCTGGAGACTCTAAGGCACTCAGGAATACTCAAACAGGCGGTATGTGGACTTTTGTTCCTTAATATAGTTATATAATAAGCATATTCCGTCATACAAGTATTTTTGATTTCAATATTATTATAAAAGTTATATTGATACTTAGTAGATTGGTATCAGTTTAGAAGAAATTAAAATGAAACAGAGCTAAATCAAATAACAGTGAATTTAGAACTAACACTCGTGCGCGCAGACTGCACTTTCCCTTTTAATTCCCTTAGCACAAGAGGAACCTGTGTCTTTATTTTAGTCTCTATGACCTTTCTGTGTTTTTATGCAGACCGGTAAACGGACAGACGGATTATTTGATCTTTGGACCTAAATGTCAATAACCAGAAAGGTCCTTCCTTGGATCACGAATACTCGACGCACAATGAATCTACTTAAAGCTGTATATCGAAAGTTGTCACAGACAGGAATACGGACGTACAAACAGACAGACGTACGTCCTTTCACCGTAGTACGATCTCAAAATCAATAGAGTTCTTAAATATATAATTAACAATGCCTTAAGAGCATTTGTCGTTTACAAACGTTTTTTCTGAATAACTTTGTAGTTATAAATTACAGAGTTATTTAAGGCTTTAATTAGAATTCACTCATTTCGGATTATCTTAATTTAATTTTTATTTCTAGTTTTAAAAATTGATTTTAAAAATAAACAAATAGTGAGTGATCCCCCATTGGAAACTTTCCGTCAGCCGTACGGTATGTAATAAATCGATAAAAACAAATTTGAAAAATACTTTTGTATACTTCACTTTAGCTTTATGTAAAATAAAATGAAAGTTTATCCCATAATAACCGTTTGTAAAAATACATTATTTTTCAGGAATTATTTTATTTGACTTTAATTTGTTTTATATTTTTTTGAAATATATGAGATTTAACTGAATAATAAAATACTCGTATTTTAAGAAATATTTATAATACGTTGGGCAAAATAAAATACTTAGAACAAACATTGTTGGAAATTGAAACTGATAAATTTCCAAGAAAGAGTTAACACATGTTACAAAATATGGTACGATATATATTTTAAACACGCAGCTACGAGATCAGCCCCAGACGAGGTTTTTTCTCAACAAGCGTCTTGTTGACATCTACAATTCTGGCCGAACTACATATTTTACTGTCACTTTTATATTGCCATTCATCCTAACTATCTACTGTTAAGGTATCGGATTTATAGAATTTATGTAGCATATATTATATATTATGTTTTTTCAATACATTGTAAAATTATATAAGTTCAATTTTCATACAATGTTCAAAGAATTGTTCAAATTAAATTGTAACAGTATTATTGTTTCTATTAAACAGTATTACTAAAACAAAGATAGAGAAACAAAATTGGCGTTTGTTTAATACAGTTTATTATTTATAATTCATGTCATGAGCATTATAAGACATTTACAAAATTTACCGCTTATGATATTTACTGTAACACTTCTGTGGCTTGTTAAACAGCGTTGAAAGATACAATTATCTGTTTCTGTAATATAAAATATGCATTTTATTACAGATATTACTACATAAAAAATTACAGTATTCGATTAAAGAAAAAAAAACTAATAGAAATAGAGAAAACTGCATTCTTGTACACAAAATAATATGAAACGAATATGACCATAAAATAACAAAACTAACCTTTGGCGAAAAAAACCCATTTAATACAAACAAATTAATACAGGGTGGTGAAGAGGAAACGCATGTTTTTCGAACCGCTAGTACGCGGCGACTGGAGTGGGTATTTCATTGACCTTGAACGAATGTTGGCAGACGGCCCATACAATGCCGTCTCAGTCGCTATGGAGCATTGGAGCGTGCAACATCGTGTGTTCGTTGTCGAGCAGTTTTTTTAGAAACAATCATTCTGTAGTCACAGTGCAACGTCTTTTCCGTCAATATTTTAGAGTTGGACGTCGAGGTGCAGTGCCTGATCGAAATACCGTACTCCGATTGGTTGCAGAGTTTAGAAGTACTGGTTTCTGTGATGAAAAAAAAAACCACCTGGTCTTCCCCGTTCAGTTCGTACTCCGGAAAATGTTGAACGAGTCAGAACGGCAGTTGTTACTAGTCCTAGACGATCGACTAGACGACATGCTGTAGCGCTGGGTATGTCACGTCGTTCGCTTCACCGCATCTTACGTGATGACCTCAAGTTCCATCCGTACAAATTAATGATCGTCCAGCAGCTTAATGAAGGGAATTTTTTACAGCGCAGAGAGTTTTGTCGCATAATGAATGAAATGTTTATGGAAGATCCCGATGATACAGTCTTCATGAGTGATGAAGCACATTTTCATCTTGACGGTTACGTCAATGTTCAAAACTGTCGGTATTGGGCATCGGAGAACCCACAAGAATTACACCAAAGACCTCTGCACAGTTTAAAGGTAACAGTGTGGTGCTGTATTTCAAAGTTGAGTATTGTTGGACCCTATTTTTTTTGAAGAGGAAGGAATTGCAGTTACTGTGACATCAGCTCGCTACGTTGAAATGTTAAACAACTTCTTTCATTCAAACTTGAAAGGCGTCAAGTGAACATGAAAGACATTTGGTTTTAGCAGGATGGTGCCACAGCTCACACGGCGAGAGCATCCATGGAAGTGGTTCGACAAATGTTCCCAGGACATGTGATTTCGAGATTTGGGGATGTTCACTGGCCCCCTCGCTCACCCGACCTGTCGATATGTGACTTCTTTTTGTGGGGATATTTGAAATCAAAAGCGTACATAAACAAGCCTCGCACATCCGATGACCTTAAGAATTCCATTCGTCAGGAAATTGAAGCCGTGCCGAATGAAATGTTGGAGAGAGCTGTCCGTAATTTTCAGAAGAGGATCAATATTTGTATCCAGCAAGAAGAACGTCATCTCAAAGACATTATTTTCCGAAGCTAAATTTGGTATGTAATTTCAAAAACTGCATTAAAAAACCTATCATTTAATACTTGTTTTTATTATTTTCAACCCATTGTGTCCCAGTAATTCAATGTTGAAAAACATGCGTTTCCTCTGCACCACCCTGTATTATTGGTTACATCCGGTACACAATGCATTACTGAGATATCCTTATAACAGTGTTTATTTTAGGCAGTTTACCTTTTTTACAGTCTGTGCCATTGATATGAAATCTGGACTTTTATTGGACAATCCGAGGCTCTTATCCAGCTGTAGGAGGATCTAAACATGTCCTGTCCTCCACCTTCACAGGCACCTCTCCAGACCAGCAATATTACTGCTACACTAAGTATTTTAATCAACAACTTTTTGTTTTACTATTTACAAAGTATGCAAAATAACACTGCTGCTACTGCATTAATATTTACGGTTTCCTCAACATTAATTGAAATAAATTAATTACCTGCCAAATGCTATTAAGGAAACTGTTAAGATAATCAACAAATTTTTAATGAGTAACATACCATTAATACTAATAGCTGGAATTATTAATAAAATTAATCAAGCTGATGAGCCTGCGTATCAATCAACAAAGGGATAAAAATGTATATATTAATTACATTTATACTTATATAATTTTATTATTATTATGTCCAATTAAAAAATAATAATAATAATTAATGAATTAATTTTAAAACCTGTTTGATCGTACTTTTAAAGTAGTTTAGTGATTCGTCTAGATAATCTTTGGAGTAAAATTATAATAATTACATTTACTTGGAGGAGATAAAATCGATCTTTAAGTAATGCAATTGAGTTAGAAATGTTTACTTTAGGATAACTTATACAACCCGCTTCACGTCACTTCAATGAAATGTCTTTCAAAGTTCTCATCAAATGCGGCGAAGAATGTCGAGTGGTCAGCAATCAAGAGCTCCAAGAAGAAGCAGATAGACTCAAGGCTAGACCATATTATATGCCTACTCGTCGTATTACAGGAGTCGAAACACCAGTTTACTCCAAAGAACTGTTCAATAGCCAGGTGTTTAGTGTAACTTTGCAAATCGTACTTTTCTCTCATTTATAATTCCTAAAATATTCTTTAAATTACTGCATTATTGTAAACTTTTTCTATAAATGTCACTTTGTCTTCATACAAATTTATGGAGTTTAGTTTGTTTTTATTTTGCTAGTAACTGTGATTAATACACGGCACTCCTACGAATGACAATCAAAATCTTTTTATTTTAGTTTCAATAGCTACAGAGAAGTACGGATTACGGTTTGCACTAAGCATTTTATTCTTAATCTTGAGGATTTTGGAGTTTAAAGTGTTCGTGGTTTTATTAAAATTGTTATTCATTAAAAACAGTTTTAACCTAGAAATATTGATGGCGTCTAAACAAAAAGAAGTAAAATATTACAGAGCGTTGAATTTGTACTGAGCAATAAACAGTTTCTCTGCGACCAGTGAGACTCTGCTCATGAGTGTGAACGCTCGCAAGCAAAGATAACATATTTCCTCATTTTAATAATTGCACTTCTGCTTTAGCGACAACTATATCTCCATGTTATATGCGATATAACAAGACTGTAAATTAACGGATTCACAGTATTATACTAGATCATTTGTACTAGTTTAAAAATATTAGTTCTTTATTATTTTATTCCGAAACATATTAAATTAGTTTGATTTTAAAAAGTTATGTATTAATTTGTGTTGTTCACAACCATTAGCTAGTGAATTTATATAAAAAAATTTATGTTATTAGTAAACGGTGTTATTTACAATGTCTTAATGTTTTACATTATTTTATACTAATAAGTTTATGGACTAGTAAAATTTTAAGTTATATAATATAGATATAATACATATACAAGCTCAATAACTTTGTTTTATATATAGGTTGTTTCAGACCACCCGTGCATTATCTATAGCAGCCAAAAAAAATAAGTTCTTTTCAACAGATAACCGAATTTTTCACACAAAGCATTTAGTAAAAATTTTATCAACCCGGAAAATATTGACCAAAACAAATCTCTGTGGCGTGTGATGGCCGTTTTATGTAAAAAAGTTTCAAATTAGAATATATGTTACGTGATTTTCCATTCTAAATTTATATGTATCCAGAGCGTTTTGGGGCCAAAACTTAATATTAAGGATATTCATATGTTTAGAGCGTGGCAATTTTTTATCAGTAAAATTTAGGTTTGAGAGTAAATTCTAGTTTCAGCCCCCCCCCTTTTTGATCTAGGTAGACCATATTTTTTCTTTTAAGATGTTTATTGTTTGTCTCTTAAGGAAATATGAAGTGACCTAACTTTTTCCTTCCTTTTCTAGTTTAAAAAATCATAATATTTTGAGTAAAATAAAAATATGCCAAAAATGAAGCATTCTAAATAGCAACGTATTAAAAAGTACAACATTAAAAAAATATAATAAAGACAATTATTATTATATCACAAGTTTATGTTATATTTTGATATATTCCTTAATAATGACGCTAACAAAACTATTATGTTATGTAATAATTACAAGTACACACCATGTATAAACAGCGTTATTTTCCTTAACCACTTTTGCAGACCTAGGAAGCTAATATGTACGAATTTTGCTATTGGAGTATTTTGATATACTCTGAGAGAGAGTTCCATATCCACATACTCTACTTTGATTTAGCCTAAGAGAGAATGCCATATTAACATCCTAAACTATGAAGATGACTAGAGACCCTAAATACTTTGTCAAGGATACGTAAGGAAGACGATATTGTAACTAAGAAATATTGATGTATCTAGTCCTCTTATGTTCATTTCACAAAAATTTTAGAACCATAATTTCGATATTCAGGAAGTACTGTTATAAACAGGGGAAACTATTTTATTAGCTTTAAAACATTATTGTTTTAATTGTGTTACCAGTTAGGTAGATTCCATATACACATATTTATTAAAATCGACATCGTGATGGAATATAAATGGGAATATGCAATATAACGAGAGCTAATAAGTACCGAATTTGTAATTAGATCCGGATAGAATTTGGTGCGAAGACAGTAGCACATAGCTTTGGTGAGTTATTTAATTAAACATTTTTAAATTGCGGAAATCTCAGTTTTGCCAATATTTTTATAAAAATATTTTCCAAAATATACCCATTTTATGTTTTTTGATCCCTTCAAATTTAAATAATGCGACCGTTCAAATTTAAAAAAATTAATTAAATATCTTTACTGTAAGATATAAATGAGATAAACCTTCAAATTTAATTATCGCAGTTTTACAATACTTTCATGTTTTAATAAATTAATAGGGAATGAGAAGAACCAAACAGGTTATTTGTCAATAAGTATGAAAGACAATGCGATTCAATTTTGGTAGTGATTCACATATTACAATCTACTTACCCAATTTATTACTACCGATATGAGTATAATCTTAATTATACTGATTATTGACTATTGTCATGTGAATATACTAAACAAATTACTATAAGTGTGCCATTCTGAAACAAGAGTTTTAACCAAATCGATTTAAATATTTTAAGTAGAAGAATACATTACCTTGTGTAAGTGTCGTGTGAGTATTAGTATGAGTGGGGCGACCTCCTGCCGCATTGTCGACATCACCCTGTAACAATGAGAAAAGACAACATATAATAATGTATCAAATTAAACCGCAAAGTTCCAAAAACCCATATAATTAAAGAAATATTCCTTAATTAAATAAATACAGTATTATTAATATTACTTATATTTATTGAACACATATTTAAACTTAATTCTAATAAAAGGAGATAAATTCAATATACCTATTTATGTTGTGTAGTGGAGATATATTGTTGTAGTTAAATGCAGTTCTACACGCACGCATACTTTCACACGTTTTCCATTCAACCATCATTCATACTTTGTGTGTTTTGCAACACACGTGGAAAGTGTTAAGTGATAATGTCAAAGAGGGGACGTCAAGCCAACGCAGGACCGAAGCCACCTGAAAATAATCAGAACAAAACTCTCGAATCACAAACATGAAATAATTAGTATACTGCTTTATTTATAATACCTCATAAAATAGTGTTATAAGTCCAGAGATTTGACTAAAACTGTAGTTTCAGAATGGCATTAAATTTACACCTGAAATGTCCCATATACTTACGGTACCGTGTCATCTCACATTGAGGATAAGTAATTTGGGTTGCTGAAACATAATTTCAAGTCAGTAATAAAAAAATAATAATAAGATTAATTATTAAATTAATACTTTGTATGGAAAATATTGTTGTGGTTTAAAGTAAATATACAAAATTTCCGTTAGCCAAGTTGTATAAGACGTCGAACTTTGGATCTGAGCACAGGTTTTAAAATTAAAAGTTAATATATATGATATTTTATACCTTTCTTTAAATTTCTGATGGATCATTTACAGTCAAATACAAAAAAATGATAGTTTGATCAAACGTCGTGGATTTGATTTGATTACAAGTGAAATGTTCACGCAAGTAATCTTTGTTCATGTAGATTCAACCGATATTTTAACTCATGACAAATGCCTGAAAATATTTACATCATGTACCACATTTATAAATGTTTTTGTTTCATGATATAACAATTATGCCTGTTAAAGTAGAGCATTTGCTAATCAGTTTGACTTTTCCTGTTGATTTTGCAAGCATATAGCGAATCAACGTCCTATTCCCTCCAATATAAACAAGAAACTAAATCACACATACATGAAAATTTAGAGGAGTATCAATGCGTAATGAAAAATAATAGTCATGTTACGCAGAGCATAATTGCTGTGTTAAGAGAGGAAGGACATTATTGGAAGACCTTATTTAGACAAACGAAGAATTGGTCAGAGGAAAGGGTCACAGGGACTCATTTAAGCCATTAAGAAAGAACGAACACGTGAGCAAAGGCAGGAAAGAGACACGGATGTTGTGTTATTAATTGAAAAGATATAAATAAAACGGCCAACTGTGCCTATAATATCATATGTCAGTTTCACCAAAATACGAGGGTTACGTGTAGAATAAATTGGCAGCGCAATATCAGCATTCTAAACTCCCTGAAAGATCTTTTTATGACGCTCTAAAGTTAAATTGACCCTTCCAATTTTGTGTTTTGCTAAGGTTCCCTAGAATCCGAGTGTTAAGTTCGGATGGATAAGGTCGTAATATGCAATTTTAAAGTTTAATTCGGAGGAAACATTTAAGAGATTATGTAGTTTATTTTTGTCTATTAGATCACTAAGATAACATCAATATGAATGCTCATCCTGTCTCAGCTCATCCTTTAATCAAGGTACACCTTCCACTACAGCAGCTGCTGAAACTTTCTCTTGAAGCAATATAGGATAATATTGGATTTGGAATTGTCAATTTAAAAAATATTATGAGTAAAATACTAAAAGCAAGAATTCATAACATCAAAATATTCGATTTGGCATACCTGTTATTCTTTCTAAACTAAGTATAGTGTTTTCAGCATATTAAATTAATTGTTAGTTTTGAACAATACATTCAATCTATTGACGTATACCTTGAATGATAAAGACCCAACAATTGATCCCTGCGGGACTCTTAAATCAAATATTTATTTATATTTAACGAAAGTTTGTGAACTACAGTTTTTATCTAGTAAACGTGCTTTATCCTTGAGGTAAAAGCAAGCCAAATGATTTGACAAAGTAAGCTTCATTTTTACAACAATGTATATTGCTCCACACAGTTAAATGACTTAGAGAGTTCTATAAATATAAAAAATAATTTTACACTATTAAAAACTATCTAAAAAGATTCTACAAGGTTATTAAGCTCATAAATTGGATTATATTTAAATCAAAACTGGTGTGGTTTAGAGATTTTGAGGGTTTCAAGAAGCCTTCTGGTATTTTGTAAATACCTTTTTAGACATTTTGCTGGAAAGAACGAGTAAAATTAAAATAAGACGATAGTTTCCGGTTAACCCTATTTGACCCCTTAAAATATTTATGATATTATGAGAACAGGGCCAGAAAGAACTCCTGTTTCTAATAAGACATTAATTAATCGATTGAGATGTGTCAGTCATTAACTGCCGTGAAATTCGAGTTACTACACTGACATTCCATTGATGTCATAAATTTTCCTTGGTTCAATTGTCTTTCTGACTTCTTCGTCCGTTGGAAGCAGGAATCAAATTTATGGATTTTATGGGAACTAAATAATTGAAAAGAACTTCACAATTGTGTTATTTGGAACTTCAATCCGAATCGGTTTAGTGTGAGGTTTATAACTTCTACTCCCAAAGAACCAGAACATCCCAAATTCAGACGGGTTCTAATGTGTCGTAGTGACCGAAGTCCATACAGTAATTACATGTACATAAATATACTATACAGTAATTGAGTTATAAATTTTATCTGCTCTCCTACAGGTAATACGACAAATCCATGAGTAGCTACAGACTAAAACTTAGGCCCTACTGTTGCTTAACATAAGGGCAACATCTGTTGCTCGAATTCAGACAACATCAAAGTTAGTTAAATTCAATTAAAAATGTGATATTTTGACTTACCATTTTGAAACATTTTGCAGTCAAAACAACAGAGGCTCGGCGTGGTGTCAGGGGTACAGATCCGAAGAGCGAACACTGCTAACTCCGTCCATACCAACTGTAGCACAATGAATAATGTGAACGCTGTGTTGCAATTTGTTTGAAAATATTACGATTGTGAAGTTGGTGTTTTCATGGTAACGCGTTTTAGGTATATTATTAGGTAAGATATTTTAGGTTTTAAAATAGTACATTTATTCTAATTAATAGTTATATATGCAAACAGACTTCGTGCACAGTAAAATAATGTTTTCTCAAAGTACATCTAAAAAAGTAAACTTGGATGTTATCTAAACTCTGATGTTGTTTTAGCAGCATGACTTTTTATTCAAATATGGGGAAATATACTCGTTTCCAAACAAATAATATGGTTCGCATTTAAATATATGTTATACCAGATTTGTAACATATGTTTGAACGGAGATTTAATTGAGCTGGTTAGGGTGGTTAGACATAAGTATATCTTTTATGTACGTTTTCAATGGAAACTTGGCGCTACAAATTAAAGGTCAATTTTAAAATGTTTAACTGGCGTCAACAAATTAAAATACAAGTGTATTAATCAGAATCTATGAAATATATTAATATGATTCTTTTATCAAATCTTATACTGTTACATTTTAATTTTTAAAGTAAATCGAAGGTGATCTGTATAAAAATAAATGTGCAGTAATAAAATGTCGTGTCAGTATAGCTAATGTGCAAGATAAATTTAACAATGCTAGATCTAAATTTTAAGCATTTACACTGCTCCTGATTAAGTTAGTTTAAAATACAGAATAGGCTGTACATGTTTATTTTTAAAGATACACACCATGTCTTTGTCTTTATACTCCATTTACTATAATGGTGAGAGTTCTCGAACTCAGTCACCGTCAAATACGCTTAATGTGACACTGCTTAAATGTAGGCCAAGGCAGCAATCTTTTTCAGTTTAAATATTGCAAATAATAAAAAAGAAATTAATGTTCTTAAAAATTTTTTTTTAATTAAAAATTAGAACTTGTTTTAAAAGTATTGTTAATAATAATAATGATAAAATAGGTAATATTATCCTCAATGTTAAGATTCATATTGAGGTTCAAGTTTAATAGAGGAAATTTGAGAAGTGATAATATGGAAGCCGAAGTTCTACAGTTTATATTATTTTGGTTTGCTTATGTATTTATAACAGATTAACTAATAGGATATCGAGATACAAGTAACATGTTTAGGTTGGTTTATCTTTGCATTAAAAATAATAAGAAATATGTGTATTTTAATAAAGATCCAATACTAAGTTATTATTTTAAAAAATTATACAAATTATAAGTTTTTGACATCTCATATTTCCTCATAATTAATTATCTTCAACTTTTGTACAAGCAGATAAGGTAAGAGGTCCAGATAAGGATTCATGATCGCGGCCTTTTGAGGATTAAAAAAAGTGTATGTTTAAATTTTAAGGGCGCTACAAAAGGATACAACATTTTCAAGATTTCGTGATCCATTTGTTGTTACATATAGGTTATCTATATATACACATTAAAGTTTAAGGCAGTAGTACGGCATACCACTGATCATGTAACTAGCTTTGCTAGGTTTACATTCCAATATCAGGTCTAAAGCAAATTCATTTAGGGACCAAGATATATGCGGCACAAAGATTGTGGCACATTTTAAAATGTTCCATGATTGCACTGTTTGCTTATAAATGTATGTATTCTTACATTACTCGTTGACATCCTGTAGTAACATGCACTATCAGAAAACTAGGCGTTATTTATTTATAAATTAAGGCTTATAAAAGGGTATATTTTATAGGTGAGTTCGTTCTTAAGATATCGTGCGGAGAAAAAGAGAGATACGGGATTGTCAAATTACAGTCCTCGAACGACTAAGCTTTGCTAACGCCCAGACAAGGGTTTTAGCCCGAATCCCCGACATTTACAGTTAATGATGTGCCGCTCCTTGAATTCAACGGGATTGCGCAGATAAAAGTGATACATTAGTTTTTGCTGTACCCTGTTTCAAAGATATGGATGTGGTGCGAAAAGTGAATATCATTGCAATAAAGAAATAAAAATTGTTGTCATGTAATTAGGACGTATTTCAGTTAGGGGTTTATTGTTTAGTATTTTGTTTAAGATATTGGTTATGATTGACTATACTGTTGAAGGCAGTTTACGGTTGAGGGCGTAAAGGGGGAAGTGTACATTTCCGGAAAATACAAATGTATTTGTTAACTTCTACATTTTCGCTTTACAGCAACACACAAACGATATAAAATTTATAGATATATTATCGTAAAGCAATCCATGTACCCGGAGGGGTAATTGATTAAAAATTTAAACTTTAATAAGAGGAATTTAGCCATCTTACTACTGTGAAGAAACATTAGGCAGGACAGTGACAAAGTGAGTTGCGAAGTTTATATATTAAAATGCAAATTAGATTTCCTTCCAGATTACAATCCAAACTATATAGGCCGGGAAAAGAGCAATTTATATAAAATGAAATTACGTATTACATAATAGAACATGGTATTGTATTATAAATATTAATAATTCCTAGAACTAATTATAAAACACATTAAAAACTCACAGGTGTTTAAAATTTACGTATAAAATATACAGTTTAATTTTCTTACCTTATATATGTATTATATGTTGTATAAACATTGTTTTATAATTATATCCTATGATCCAAATATACTTGTTGTTGATCAATGAAACTATGAGTAAAACCGCGAATAAATGGGTTATGTGAACGTTAAACAATAATAGTTTGGTATTCAATAGAAGGTAATCTTTTCACGTTTTTTTAAATTCAACACTGAAAATTCAAACATTACTTGAACTGCACACAGATAACATGCACTGGAAATAAAATCTCATTAATAGTTTCGTGGAGTCCAGAGGTATACGTATGTGTTAGAATGTTGTGTGATGTAAGATATAGTAGCGTAAAATAAAAATTCATATACCTATAATATTGAGTTACTTGAATATTGATCTGCTAATGCAGTCTCGGTTGGACTAAATATTTTTGAAGGATTCAAAATAAAGCAATAAAAATTGGTACTGCCTAGCCATGTCCAGTATCCAATACATTAATGGTACAATATACAGTTATTAGGGTAAATAATGTATTGATTGGGAAGGGAAAAGTATTTAAATCTAATTACATTGTAAATAAATGTTGATAGTAGTAACTGGTAAGGTATAATAAATTAGAGTAAGATATTAGTGTGATATTATAATACTAGTATACTAAATATGTCATACAACAAAGTGGTAACTTTCATTACCAAAAAGCAAGATTGCTTGTTCAAAACAAGGGTATACTACGTCAAATTGTTTGGACTTATCTAATGCATAATTACATTTCATAATTTTAAATTTAATTTAGACAATGACAAATAGAAACATCTCTTTTACTCAGTTCGAAGCATGGGGGTATTATGTGAAACATAATGATAATGAATTGTTTTTCACTAACTTTACTTTTGCTGTCTGTGGAACTATAACCTGTATAAGAGTGCTCTCTGACTGTGACACTACACCACTGGATTAAAGTGGATCTATAGTGGAACTTGCTTAATGGAATAGTAAAGGATTCAGGACTACTGGTTAGCTAGTGGTATGGCTATGGTAAAGTGGGCTAACACTGTTGTTCTAATTTGTAAAGATTAAAAAAATGAATAAATTTCCATTTTTTATTCATAAAAATATTTAAAAGTGCGACAGGTACTTTCTAAAAGATACAAAATATCATTGACTATCTAAGTTTAGTTTTCTTATAAGTATGTAGTTTAGGATGAATTAATCTTACCAACCTCTGTCCTCTTCTAAGAAATTTACTTCAAAGATTCCAATAATTGAAGTAAGAATTTCAAGTCGCCAGCAATTTACAGCTCCAAGGGGAAGCAGACAGACGTAAGACCAGACCTCAACATAGACCTACTTATCGTCCTTACAGGAGGCTGAACTTTAAATTTTCTCAGTTTCCGAGGGCTCTGGTCAGGAACTGGATCGATCTCTCTTATATGAAAACATAATATCAGTAATTGAACTAATATAAAAGTGTTCTGTTTAAATCCTACTTTGTATTCATGGAAACTTGTGCAACTTAGTTGATTGTTGTTCAGCTGTTGCATTCAACATGTTTACTGTTTATGTGACAAATATGACGTCATAACCTAGTCGAGAGGCTTTTTTATTGTTTCATTCAATCTTATATTAAACAAATAACCAAATACCATGGTTTCTACTAGCATGCTTTATCGTGCCAATAAGTTATAACATTTTTACGTAACTTTAAATGGTATACGTAACTTTGTAACGTAGGTTCTGAGAACTTTGCCGGATAACAGTTAAGAGTTTGACTTGTAATATTATAAGATAAGACTATGCGTCCCAGTTTTGTTTTTAATATTGTTGCTTACGGGAAGAAGGATGTCGCTGGCATTTGCCGGGGTAAGTCCTAAGGGAAGGTAGTATCTGTAGTGTTACATTTAATATTTCTTATGTATTGTTAGGACGTAATTGTTTTTACATGTATGAATTAAAAAACGTGCGATCCTGATGCGTTTTTTCTAGGAGGGTAATTTATCCAGTACATTAAAGAGATAAATATCCAGGAGGGTAATTTGTCTGTGGCTTGCGTAACAGGCTTCGCTGGTGTTGCATGCGCATGCGCACACCATAGCTCATTTTATTCTCGAGACGTCCCGCGGACATATAGACAGGCGAACAATCATACAGAAAACGTCATACTACTGCGTGCTGATGCTTCAATAATACTTAGCTGAATTTCATGGTTGAACATGCATTACCATACACACCATTCTTGTCTATGTAAACATTAAGTTTGATGCTAAACCTAAAGCCCACAGGTTTTCGTGATATCTCGCCATATGATACATTTATATTTTTATGTATTGAGTTAAATTTCATAGCAGAGAGTACTACAGGGTAAGTGTGGGCTAAAATAAAATCGTATGAAAGAGCTTTGTAACATTGACGTTTCTTTATATCATGTTTATTTGTACATGCAATCCAAACATTACAATTACTAAATTTTAAATTTCCAAATGCTTGTACTCAAGTTGTCTTCTAATCGATTTATTCTGCTATTTTTTATACCCATAAGACCGATGGAAAAATATTCCCTAACACTCACCATCATTAATAAAATGAAGTAAATATTAATGATAAAAATTACACAACTATTAAAAGTAAATTAAGTAATTAAATTCATTAGGCTTATTTGTAAGAACCAAAGATCGTAGTTTTTGTTCTAATTAGGTTTTTTTAAATTAATATTTTTAAAATATCGTATAATTATTTAATACAATTTTTGGATCTTTAGAATCTTACTGAAAGTATATTTAATGATCTTCAATACGTTTTGCTGTTTACGCGTTTAAAAGTTATACACACATTTACACACACACACACACGCGCGCGCGCGCGCGCGCGCGCGCCTCTGGTGTAGTTGGCAGAGACCTCACATTACGTTATCTTACCAACATATTATATAGTACCCTTCTCTAAACTTGGAAGTATAGTCCTCGAGGTCCGTGATGGACATGAGCAAAAATCTTGTCTTAGTCTTCTTTTTGTATTTCCTCCAGGCTCAGATCTCGTGAGTTAGAAGAGCATGTACGAATTGTTCCGTCTATACGGCAAATATTACCAAAAATTCAACAAAATTCTTAAATCATATTTGAATATGTTATACTTATGTCTATAATGAATTATTATTCACTATGATAAACATGAATATTTGTTTGATATTGCCTTTTAGGGTTGATGTTCTAATGTGTATTACAAATAAGGGAGATAATTATCTGTTAACTTTTAAAATGAATTTAGAATAGAAAATTACCAATCTCTTGCTTGATACATTGGGATTGAGACATTCCTTCCAAGGCATGAGGATAGATTCCTTAATGCATCAAATGAAATCTTGTATTTTTTCGGTGTGAAGTGTGTGAGTGTGAAGGTGTCACTTAAAAGGAATTTCTTTGTTTATTATAGATGTAGCCTCGAAAAGTGTTTGATATAAATATACAATAATACACGATTTAACACTTTTTATAGGTTTTATTTTGTACAATGTACATTTTGAATTCAACGAATTCATCAACAGGTGCTTTTTGTAGGTTATGGGAAATGAAGTAAATAAATAATTAAAACCAAATCTTCATATGTTTTTAACTTGTTGGCTAAATTTGTATATTTAATTTCGTATGTATGAATTTATATTGTTTAAAAGTTAACTGTTATAATTAAATAATAATTTGTTAATTTTGTAGCAATATTTACCAAGATAGTCATTAAATGTACTCGTATATGATATATTTATCTTCTTATTTTCTTTCTTTGTATGGTTTTTACAGTCGTGGTGTGGATAATAAATCATTCATGCTTGAAAATTTAACGTCAAAAACTTTTTAAAATTTATTTTTCGTGTATAATTGAATATCCTAAGTTGTAATTTTAATGAAGTTTTTTATAAGCTAGCTACGGTTCTTACCATATTTGGTAGCAAACCAAGACCTCATAGAAATAAATGAATTGCTATTTCATATGAATCTTAAAAATTATTAGGAGGAGGAGAATATTATTGTTAAATAGTAAAAAAATATACAAGAAATTTAATGTATTATAAGTAATTATAAGAGTTACGCTAAATTAAGCTGCAAACTTTGCTCTATTCTCTCATATTATTGGATATTTTCTAGTTAGCAAAACAAAAAGAAATTAAGTAAGTGGTAGAAGTGGACTCGGAGTTGGCGAAGTTGGTCCTTTTACAACTGCTGAGTCCAACTTTGGCCCTTCAGTTTTCTTCTCCGGAGAAGATTTCTAAAACCCTTAAGGCTAAACACAATTAAGATAATTTATATTTTGTAGTTCCATCTCCTTGTTCCTCCATCAAGTGCTTGTAAAGAGAAAGAATTACAATTATTAAACTATAAGAAAAAGGACAAACGCCACCTTATTATTAATATTATATATTAAAATAATGTGATTCTCAGTAGGTGCCTGCAGAAAAGCATGTTGTAAATAGTGTGTACACTTCACAGTATAGTAAAATATAATATGAATTAACTCACTCATTATACAAAAAAAATTTTAATTTATTATTTAGATATGTGACATGTAAATAGTACTTCGTAAAAATTAAATACTGTATCTTTGCTTCTGTTTGATGGAAAAAACACTCAGAAATTTGAACATCACAACGTCTACTCTTATTAATTATTATAAGAAGCGACACAAACAGGGTGTTCCATCATAAGCTGTTGAACAGGTCGCTTTCTGGTCATTACAAATTTATATTATTGCTATTACAAATAAAAATTCTTGTGAGCGTTCATTTTTAGTAAAATGCATCATATATGTAATGAGATAAAAGTTCTTTAATAAGTAGATTGCAGAGAAAATTAATAGTAATATAAAACCTCTTGTTTAGTGATCGCTAAAACTCTTTCGAAGCCTTTTGAAATATGGGAAAAGCAACTAGATGAGATTGGTTTGAAGAGTTTTCCAATCCAAGAGTAATCAATCTCATCTAGTTGCTCAGGGATACATGGAATCCGTCCTAGTAAATTGAGAGAATAAGGAGAGCATATATTGAGGTTGGCGTCAGTGATGCTAGGGCACTTTATCCTTTTTATTTTATAGCATAAAATAATATAATATGGATTTCGAATATGAACCTTCGTGGTTTTTCAGCCGCAAATTGTGATGTCGCATTGTACTATGAAGCCCTCTCATTATTTTGAGGAGACTGATTTTCGTTTGATGATCACAACTCATCTTACTTAATGGGAGGTAGATTATTACTCCTTTGTTACATGCAGTCATGGATTAACAAGATAGTATAGAATGCAAATACTGGTACTTATTCATAGTTTGATTGTATAGAATGACCTCAGAGATGATACGTTGATATTTTTCTTTATGTGACACCCCACTAGCAATCCTAGAACATGGTGTAGATCAATATAAGTTACAGACATGTAATTTTATTCCAATGACCGCCACTTATCTCAAAGGTTTTACAAACATTTTGCTGCTCCTACTAAAATCCCAAGTGACCTCTATGTTTGAGGACATGTGAAATGCTTAACTGTCATCCCAGGATTTTGTAACGGCGTCGGACATATCCCACATCATAAAAAATCTAATTTAGAAAAGACAATAAAGTTAATTGCTTTTCTTGAACTAAGACATAAAAGGCTAAAAGTAGATATTACAAATTGTGTGTAGATGCTATAACGAATCGCAATACTGTAATATGAGTTTTCGAAACAATTGTAAACTCTAGAGTGAATTTCATTCTATAAAAAAACATTCTTATGAACAAGGGAAAAATTAAGTAATGTTATATTAAATATATGCTCTATTATTTTAGATATAATCAATTAGGTTATCATGGAAAGACTGAGCTTAAAACCTACTTGTTTGCTTCAATCAACATAAGTTTAGAAATAAAAGACTTCCTCATATATAGTAAAAACAACAACCGTCTATAGCAAAAATTATAGATAAAAAAATTTACTTAATGGCCCCACCAAGATATCTTTGGTACAATAACTATAAACTGTAAAAGTGTTATTAAATCTGCTGAAATTACATTCACGTACTGAGTAAACTCAGGCAGGCAAAATGCTTTCCCAACTGTTATATTATTTCTTGTGTTACTCGTGTGTAACCAAATTACATAATGTAAATAAATAAATAAATAAATATATATATATATATATATATGTATATATATATATATATATATATGTATATATATATATATATATATATATATATATATATATATATATATATATATATATATATATATATGTATCGCACACTTTCTATTGTCATTTAACTTTCGGGATTCCTGTAATTTATAGTAGCAAGTTTGCTAACGCGCAAACACTATTATTGTAAGACAGAAACTATCAAACTTGTTACGAGCCCTAATTTGAAATTCAAGAGTATCCAAAAATAAAAAATTACAAAAAATGCAACCTGAATCACTGTGATTCTAGAATAATTTCATCTGTACTAAGTTCATACGGAATAAGATAAACCAAACAGGTCATATATTTACAAATAAAGTATGGAAGACTGTGCGATTAATTTTTGGTAGTGATTCACATTTATCTTACAATCTAATTTACCAAATTATTACTACTATCATGTGTAATATTAATTATATTAAGATTATTAACTCTTATCATGTAAACATATACTAAACCAATTAATATAAGTGTGCCATTCTGAAACAACAATTTTAACCAAATTAGTTTAAATATGTAAAGTAGAACAATACATTACCTAGTGTATGTGTCGTGTGTGTATTAGTGTGAGTGGGGCGACTTCCTGCCGCATTGGCCGCATCACCCTGTAACAATCAGAAAATACAGCATGTATTACTGTATCATGATAAACCATATAGTTCCCGATACCAATATAATTATAGAAATATACCTTCATTAAATAAATATTTTTAATATTAAGTTAACATTCAAGGAACAAATATGTATATTAAGTTTAAAATAAGCAGATAAATTTAGTTACCTTAATATGTTGTGTAGTGAAGAATAATTGTTTTCGGTTATATGTAGTTCTACACGCACGCATACTTTCACACTTTTCCATTCAATCATCATTCATACTTTGTGTGTTTTGCAACACACGTGGAGTAGTGTTATGTTGTTATGTGAAAGAGGGGACGTCAAACCAACGCAGGACCGAAGCCACCTGAAAATAATCAGAACAAAACTCTCGAATCACAAATATGACATCAATTAGTAGGCTGATTTATTTATAATACCTTTTAAAAGTCTTGAGATTTGACTAAAAGTGTAGTTTCAGAATGGCATTAAATTTACACCTGAATTGTCCCAAATACTTACCGTACTATGTCATCTCGCATTGAGGATAAGAAATATAGCCTGCTGAAACATGATTTCAAATTAATAGTAAAAAAATAATTATTAAATTAATAAACTAATATTTAGCACAGATAATATTGTAGTGGTGTAAAGTGAATATATATGTATATAAGTTCCGGTAGCCAAATTGTCTAAGACGTTGAACTTTGGACCTAAGCTAGAGATAGCACAGGTTTAACTTTTGCTTTTGCACAGAAAAATTAAAAGATAGTATATATGATATATTTTAAACTAAGTGGGATTAAGGTTTCTTCAAATGTCTGATGGAAGAATCATTTAAATAAAAACAATCTATTACAATTTAATAAAACGTCTTGGCTATTCTAATTACTAGTGACATTTTTACGCAATAAGTTTTGTCAATGTAGATAGTCTTGATGGAGAAACTAAATATCATGATGTTGAAAAAGATAAATGAGGCCTAATCTTAATATTTTATCTTAAGATCTTAATATAATCATTATTACTCATTCAAACGAATTCTTCGAAATCCAACGTGCTAAATTTCGCACTGCGCCCAGTGGACTCCCAATGTGGGTCAGTTGTCATGTTGGCAGATTCCATATTGGAATTAGACTACTCCGCAAAATTCCTTGGAATACTCCTCGATCGAGGGTTGAAATGGAATAACCACATTGACCATGTGTGTTCCAAACTGTCCTCAGGAATATATGTTTTGAGGTCCTTGGCCCGGTATTGCCCCAGTCAGGTATTATGGGCTAATTCACTCTCACCTTTCCTATGGGGTGGTGTTGTGGGGGGCCTGTGCAGGCAATAATTTCCTGAGGGTGTTCAAATTACAAAAAAAGCGATTCGTACTATCGCAAAGTTGAATTTCAGAAAGTCGTGCAGGACAGCATTCAAAAATTTGCAACTGTTGACTGTGCCCAGTCTCTACATTTTAGAAACATCTTTGTTCTGTTTTTCTAAATGTGCCCTAACCAGGGGACGTGACATACACAGGTATGAGACTAGAGGCAGAGATAACTACCGAACTGGAAGACACAGAACGGTGGTTTATGAGCACTTGCCGTCGCAGGCAGGTGTTCATTTCATTAACAGATTATCAAAATCAATGAAAAACGCCCAAACGCCCAAGGCGTCAAAAGCTCGTCTTAAGCGTTTTCTGGTGTCAAAGGCATTCTACAACGTTGAGGAATTTCTGACGTTTAACTGTAAGACCGCCCAATTCGATGACTGACTCCAGTGCTGGAAGTGGGTTGAGATTGGCGAAGAATAAATGAGACTGGAGTGTATGAAAAATTATGTAAGTTTGAATGTGGTAGTAGTGTGGTATGAGAGTTTAAAATTTAGAAATAATTATGACGTTTTCCATACAATGTGAATAAATTGTTGTGAGCAATTAAAGATTTGATTTGATTTCAGGCCACGAAAAAACTGAGGCAAGAAATGACTGACGTCAAGGCAGGCCGACATGAGTACCTTAATCGCCAGTCCGAATCGCGGTCGAGTCCTCATCTGCGCTCCAGCATCCGAAATAGAAGTGACGTCTCGCTGGAGGTTCGGAGACCAAGCTAGAAAGTGCACTATTCCCTGTCAGGACGCTGCCAGACCTCGGGAAATGAGCTGGGAATCACTAGCAATCCCTCGCTAATGTCAATCCACCGTCTCTTTATCACGGGCAGAGTGACCAAACAGTCATTGGAGTAGACATTTGTCCATAAAAAATTCTGCTTTAGTGGGGAAGGGTAAGATTTGAGAGAATTTGCATGGAATATTTCCTCCATCACTTAAAGTCTCTTTACAAAAGATGAAAATAGTCAGGTGCTGTTCTGGATCTGTGACGTACAAAAGAAAAGGGATAAAAACTGTGTATTATCGTAATATAGACTCGCAATTTGTAATATGGTATACTCTTATAACTAAGCATGGAAAGAAGTAATAATAGGCCTACTACTGTGAAGAGTTAACAATGTAAAGCTTAGCTCAAAATTACAGTGTAACTAAAATTAATTTCTATGAGTAACGTACTGAATTCAAATAATTAAAATATGAACTTATGATCAAGAGAAATAAAGTGCTATATTCATTTTTTAGTTGTTTTTTAATTCTGCTCAACTTTGTATTTATACAGTAGCAAAACATTTATTTGTACTTTCACTTCGGTAATTTTTAGGAACTCTACTTACATGTACTCATACAAATTTCACTGTATGCTCCGCAACAGACACTGTTGGAATTTTAGGCAATAGGCAAGGCTTGTGACGTAATGTTAATTGCGTGCAAAACTATGTCTGCCATTGTAAAAAAAAAAAAAAAAAAAACGCTTTGGAGAAAGTCTTTGGTGCAATCTTTTGTATATTCTTTTGTAACTGACTAAGCAATATTAGAAAGGTAATGAATAATAATTGAGCTCTTAGTGTTTCTTCTATAACAGAATTTAAAAGTATACAATAAACAAGTAAGTAAAAAAATCCTAATACTTAAATATTATAATTATATAACGGAAACGGCTTCTCTAAAAATAGAACGAGGTATATCCAGTCAAGGACACGCACTTCAAGTCAGTAGTTTAATTTGTTATCGATATATCCTCCTGATTGATAGGCAAAGCTATTATGAAGTTAATGAAAATTCCAGTTCAATATGAGTTCATGTTTAGTTCAGAGTTCAAGTCTAGAAACCATTTGATCCAACCAGGTTACATAATATATTTCATATAAAGGGAGACTCACCTTAGTATGCTACTGTAAGATTCTAAAAAACTACTTTTAGATTTGTTCTCTATTTTGAACTGAGTAAAAATGTCTGATTATCAAAAGACATAATAAGTGATATTATGTTTTAACGAGTCGGCAAGTTTGAAATAAACTAAATTTTAACGTGAGAAAGTTACAATTATCAGTGATTTTTAATACGGCCTTACTTTAATTCCTTTAATGAACAGAAGTTTCTATTTATTACATTATTCCTTTGCAAACGATTTAAAGTTTTTTATTGTCTCTGAAGTAATGCGTCATATAACGTGTGTAGAGTCCACTGGATCTTGTGATTACGAATATTTATTGGAAAACTAAGTATATATTATATTAAGTGAAGAATATTTCGTAGCCTCAAAAGACATAAACCCCACATAAAAAACTGTAATTAAAAAATCAAAAAACAATAACATAATCTGTTACATTAAAGCAATACTGTAACATTTGTTCCATAGCACGTTTATGTTATTGAAGTCCAGTCACTTAGGTAGACACTCTTTGTTCAGAACATTTAGATGTTACTTTAGTAGTAAGAAAAATATTTTGTGAAACAACTGTTGTTTGGTTTTGATTTTGCTTTGGTCAGTAGAATCTTTTATCTTTTGCAAATTGAAATTGTTTCTGCCCACAAAATTTAAAGCAAATTACTGTGAAAGCAAAGTAAAAGTTTGAATAAGTAAACCAAGCCCGAAAGATACGCAGAATAAACCCTACAACACCATAAAAACGATATATTGAAAACAATCAATAGTCAGAAACAGAAATAAATTACAAATCAGAATCAGATAATAATATGCAGACGGAAAATACGTCACGAAGGAAATGTATATGAGATGGAACTTTCCGATCCCATATAGAGAAGAGAATGTCAAATAAATGTATTAAAATGTTAATTTAAGTATTTAAAATGACCAACCTTGGCAGGGATTGGGACTGCCTGTGCTTAAAACAGATGCCTTGCATTCACCACTGTTACTAGAACCAAGAGCAATGGCTGCAATGACGCTGTTATAAGCACCCAGGTTAGAGCATTCCATGGTACTAGGGCCAGTCCTTGGGCAGGTCGTCACTCTTTTACCATTTAATACTCCCCTCATTTATTAGATTGGTTAATTTATATATGTGGGTTACGTCACGTGTGCTGCAAATCTACCGCAGACAACATGCACTTCCTCGACAAGAGAAGAATGTAGATCCGTAAATTCTCACTAAGACGTATTGAACTTTAAAGTGTAAATATTTGATAACAGCGTTTAATGTTGCCTTATTATTGTTATTATATATTTTTAAACTATTATTGAAGTTTGAGTACATTTATACAAGAAAAAAGTATTTTTTTTATGAAAGACCGCTTGATTTTAAAAGAAAATGTACACCGTTCTCGCTTTTAATGTAAGTAATAAATAAAAATAGGTTACTCCATACGTTCTTCGATTTGACACAAATTTCTGCAATGATTGTACCAAATCACTCAATTGCACAATGTGCTGACTTAAGACATGTAGAAATACTATTATAAATAAGTTTGATCTAATATTAGGATATGATAGGAATTTCACGTTCCATAAGTATAAAACGTTAAGACGAATGCTAAATATTGGATTAACCTTTTAGTTAAGATTATGTTAAAATAGGTTAAATACGACTAAATATTAATGAATTTAGTTTCTATGTATAAGAGATAGGACTTTCCGATCGTATATAGAGAAGAGAATGTCAAATAAATGTATTAAAATGTTAATTTAAGTTTTGAAAATGACCAAACTTGGACGGGAATGGGACTGCCTGTGCTTAAAACAGTTGCCTTGCATTCATCACCGTTACTAGAAAGAACAGAAATGGCTGCAGTGAAACTGCTATGCGCACCCAGGTTAAAGCATTACATAATTAATTGGGCTAGTCCTTGAGCAGGTAGTCGCCATTCTAACATGTAATACCCCCCTCCCATATTAGATTGGTTAATAATTATTGATATATGTAGGTTACGCCGCGTGTGCTGCAATCTACCGCTGATAATATGCACTTCCTCAACAAGAGAATAATGTAGATCCGTAAATTCTCACTGACACTAGTTGAACTTTACAGTATAATTACTTGGTTATAGCGTTTATTGTTTCATATTACATAATGTTTAAGTATATTGTAGTCCGTGTAGATACAAAAAAAGAGCATTTTATGTAACAAAGAGGTTGATACTTAAAGGCAACTTATTCTATTCTCGGTTGCAATTTAAGTAATATTAATATAGTTTTTTTTTTTTTTTTTTTTTTTTTTGAGGGAGAGGCAGTAAAAATGCAATTACGCACACAGGTGGCCAGCCTGTAGTGTGGGACTCCCCTAAAAACGGGTTTACCCACTAAAAAACCTCCTCTACTCTTTAGGATTCTAACCTGGGATTGTTTATCACATTACTTCAGGCTAGGCCTAAATTTGGCTTAAGCCCGTGGGGCTCGCTCCTTATCCAGCCGCTCGGTCAAGGGATCTGGGCCACTTCGCGGTCCAGATTGGGTCTCTTTTCCAGGAGGATGCCCCGGACGAACTGTGACAAACAATCCCAGTTCCCCTCATCCTCCATTATCTTTTCGCAGACCGTATCCACCGAAAAAACCCCGAGTTTTCTTGTGGCCTCCAGGCGGGGCCTTTCCCAACGCGGACAGCGGAAGAAGGTGTGTTCCGCGTCGTCGGGAACGCCCGGGCAGTAGATGCAATCCGGTGAATCGGTCTTGCCCATCCGGTTCAGGTACGACTTGAAATAGCCGTGACCTGTCAGGAACTGCGTGAGGTAGTAATCCACCTCGCCATGCCGCCTTTCGACCCATGGTTGAACCTGCTCGATGAGTCGCGCAGTCCATCGTCCTCGGGTTTCGTGCTCCCAGCTGTGTTGCCACTGCTGGAAGGTTCGGGCACGCTCTTCGGATCTTGCTGCGTCCTTGCCGATCTCGCCTTGTCTCTGATAAATCGCCTTCCTCTCCCCTGCCAAGAGCTTGACAGGGATGACTCCGGCAACCACCAGGACGGCAGGCTCGGATACTGTCCGATAGGCGGAACACACCCGGAGCGCAGCTTGACGCTGAACCCGGGCGAGTCGCAACCTATAACATTCCTTGGTAAGAGCGTCTGCCCACACCTCTCTGCCCCATAAAGGAGTACGGACTGGACTGCGGACATCAATAACCGTCTTTTGCTGGACCGAGGACCCCCAACATTGGCCATCAGCTTACTAAGATAAGAGACCACCTTAGCAGCCTTGTCCGCCGAACGGAAGATCTGGTCTCTCCAGCTAAACTTATTGTCCACCATGACTCCGAGGTACTTGGCGGCACGCGTTGACTGGACCACTTCCCTTCCCACTCGCAGCGGGACGACGGTGTCAATTCTTTTCTTTGTGAGAATCACGATCTCCGTCTTGCTCAGAGCAAGCGAAAGACCGTGATCGGACATCCAGGCGTTGACCACTCGCATGACCTGGTTCAACTTTAGCTGGGCCAGCTCAACGTTGCGTGCGGCGATGAGAGCCGCAACGTCATCGGCGTACCCAACCAAGACGGTTTCCTCTGGCATCTCGGATCTCAGGAGGCTGTCATAAGCGATATTCCAGAGATCCGGGCCGAGTATTGAACCCTGCGCGGCACCAGAGGTGACTTCCACCGTCCGCGCTCCGTCTCGAGTGTCATATATCAGACGCCTAGAACGGAGGTAGTCCTCGATGAGCCGCAACAGATACGTTGGAATTCGGAAGGTGTCACGAAGTGCATCCAACATATCGACCCATCTCGCCGAGTTGAAGGCATTCTTGACATCAAGCGTAACAAGAAGCACTACTCGGCGGGAGAAATGGTTGTGGCTCTCGGCTCTTTCAACTGCTTTATGTACTTCCGTAATCGCGTCGATTGTTGATCGTCCCTTTCTGAAACCGTACTGACGAGGGCATATACAGGGTGTATATTATGTCTGGAAACACCCAAATATATCCTTTAATAATTTAAATATAAATTTGAAACCTCTTACAATCGTGATAGAGGTTGGGCATCTACTTTTTGGAACAATGTTTTGTTATGTCACACCAACGGGGGACGTCCTGCCGAGGGTATCGTGAATATTCTTAATGGAAGCCTATACCTTGTGATACATAATTTTAAAGGTAATGGCTTACTGAATTGAATGCCACAAACCGCATCTCAAAGGAATTATTCTATCAGAAAATAGAGCATTTTTAGTATTGAAAATTTACTGATGTTCAACAATGTAATTTTAACATGGTTCTTGCCACAAAATGTGTTACACTAATTTTTTAGCATTTTTTAAATGTTCAATTAAAATAAAATAAACAATTTATTTTTAAGCTGGTTTCATTAGTACAAATTTACCAGTTTTTATTACAATGAATAAAACTTATGAGTCACTTTCTCTGATTACTTATGAATCTGTACTTGGTGTTTTCCAGTCAGCAGGAAGGTTTAAAGAGACAAAGGTCACTAGCCTATGAGAAACATTATTGTGTTATTAATCATCTGGTCTACAGGTTTCAGTTTGTTGAGCATGGAGCTTTCACTAGACAGGTCTAAGCTTGGGAATTACAAATGGACAAAGGTCATATCATTCCTGTCGAGTTAATCAGTGTCTCTGAAGCATTGCTGTCAACAAGTTATCTAATTACAGTAGTTCAGTTTTTATTTGGCATTTTAATGGAATTGTCTGAAAGAGAACGAATTACTCTGTTGATGATGCGAGGATATGGCGATCGTCAAAGATCTTATCGGGAAGTTTGTAATTTGTTTAATGACACTTTCCCAGAAAGGAATCCCATAAGTGTTTCAACAATATCAAAAACTATTGAGCGTTTTGAAATGACAGGGAGTGTACGTAATCGGCCAAAGTCGGGTAGGATACAATCTGCAACAGATGAAGAACATGCACTAGATGTTTTGCAAACATTTATTGAAGACCCACATACATCGCTCAGAAAAGCTGCACAGCAACATGATATGCACCCTATGTCTGTGAGTAAGATTTTGAAAATTAATAAATACAAACCATTTAAAGTTCATTTAGTCCAACAGTTAAGTGCGGATGATTACGACAGAAGAGTTGAGTTTTGTGAACTTGTGATGCGCAAGTGTGATGACAATAGAGATTTTCTGACCAACATACTATTTTCTGATGAGGCAACTTTTTTCCTAAATGGCAATGTTAACAGGCACAATTGCCGTTACTGGGCTAGTGAAAACCCACATTGGATTACTGATTCCCATTCACAGCAACCACAAAAACTGAACGTATGGTGTGGAATTTTAGGTAACAAAATTGTTGGACCCTTTTTCATCAATGGAAATTTAAATGCCGAACTTAACTACAATTTGCTCCAAAATGAAATAATCCCAGCTATTCAAATTGCATCAGGAGAATACTTTGATAATGTATGGTTTCAGCAGGATGGTGCTCGACCCCATTATGGGAGACAGGTAAGAGAGTATTTGGATTTAAGGTTTCCTCATAAATGGATTGGCCGAAGAGGAGAAATCGAATGGCCTCCAAGATCTCCGGATTTGTCACCAATCGATTATTTCCTATGGGGTCATTTAAAATCCAATGTTTATAGAAGAAAGCCTCATAATTTGGAAGACCTAAGAAACAGGATTATAGAGGAGATTGCTTTGATAACTGAAGAAATGTTAGGCAACTCTGTCGAATCATTTTACACAAGATTGGCTCATTGTCAAACCGTAGAAGGAACACAGTTCGAACAATTGCTTTGACACCAAATGCAGGTAAAACGTTTGTTGTAAGACTTTTCTAACAGCATACATTATTTTTTATTTGTAATAAGAAATCAATAACATAAGTATTTCCATAATTGTACTGTAATAAAAACTGGCAAATTTGTGCTAATAGAACCAGCTTAAAATGAAATTTTTGTTTTATTTAATTGAACATTTAAAAAAATGCTAAAAAATTAGTGTAACACATGTTGTGGCAAGAACCATGTTAAAAATTACATTGTTGAACATCAGTAAATTTTCAATACTAAAAATGCTCTATTTTCTGATAGAATAATTCCCTTGAGATGCGGTTTGTGGCATTCAATTCAGTAAGCTATTACCTTTAAAATTATGTATCACAAGGTATAGGCTTCCATTAAGAATATTTCACGATACCCTCGGCAGGACGTCCCCCGTTGGTGTGACATAACAAAACATTGTTCCAAAAAGTAGATGCCCAACCTCTATCACGATTCTAAGAGGTTTCAAATTTATATTTAAATTATTAAAGGATATATTTGGGTGTTTCCAGACATAATATACACCCTGTATATATTAATATAGTGCCTACCCCATATATAATGTTGTTACGTCTGACGAAGGATTTTTTATCCAATTCCACCCAGTCTTTCAAGTGCACAGTATGCTGACTTGAGAGACGTATCAATATTATTATTAAATAGTTTGATATAATATTAGGATATGATATGAATTTCACGTTCCCTAGGTATAAAATTTAAACATTGCACTAACCTTTTAATTAAGATTATGTTGAAAAACGGTTCAAAACGAACAATATTGAAAGAGTTATGAATTTAATTTCTATGTATATGAGATAGAACTTCCCGATCTATATAGAGAAGGAAACGTAATATAAATCTATTAAATTTTTAATTTAAGAATTTAAAAATGACCAACCTTGGCAGGGATTGGGACTGCCTGTGCTTAAAACAGTTTGCCTTGCATTCACCACTGTTACTAGAACCAAAAGCAATGGCTGCAATGACGCTGTTATAAGCACCCAGGTTAGAGCATTACATATTTACTTGGGCTAGTCCTTGAGCAGGTAGTCGCCATTCTATCATGTAATACCCCCTCCCTTATTAGATTGGTTAACAATTATTGATATATGTAGGTTACGCCGCGTGTGCTGCAATCTACCGCTGATAATATGCACTTCCTCAACAAGAGAATAATGTAGATCCGTAAATTCTCACTGAGACTAGTTGAACTTTACAATATAGTTACTTGGTTATAGCGTTTATTGTTTCAGATTACATAATGTTTAAATATTATTGTAGTCCGTGTAGATTTAAACAAGAAAAGAGCATTTTATGTAACAAAGAGGTTGATATTTAAAGGCAATTTATTCTATTCTCGGTTGCAATTTAAGTAATATTAATATAGTGCCTACCCCATATATAATGTTGTTACGTCTGACGAAGGATTTTTATCCAATTCCACCCAGTCTTTAAAGTGCACAGTGTGCTGACTTGAGAGACCTTATCAATATTATTATAAATAAGTTCGATATAATATTAGGATATGATATGAATTTTTTCGTTCCCTAGGTAAAAAATTTTAAGACGAAAGCTAAACATTGGACTAACCTTTTAATTAAGATTATGTTAAAAACGGTTAAACACGAATAAATATTGAAATAGTTATGAATTTAATTTCTATGTATATGAGATAGAACTTCCCGATCTATATAGAGAAGGCAACGTAATATAAATCTATTAAATTTTTAATTTAAGAATTTAAAATGACCAACCTTGGCAGGGATTGGGACTGCCTGTGCTTAAAACAGTTTGCCTTGCATTCACCACTGTTACTAGAACCAAAAGCAATGGCTGCAATGACGCTGTTATAAGCACCCAGGTTAGAGCATTACATATTACTTGGGCTAGTCCTTGAGCAGGTAGTCGCCATTCTATCATGTAATACCCCCCTCCCTTATTAGATTGGTTAATAATTATTGATATATGTAGGTTAAGCCGTTACACTGGCGTAATTATTATAGATACTTTTGTTTTAATATTTAGATCTGATATGATAAGAATTCCATATAAATGATAAGATTAAGATTAAAACGATAAGACTGGTGCTAAACATTGAACTACAACGGACAAGTTTACAACGATTCCAAGCGAGTTGATATTGAAACCATTGTGAATTTCGTTTTTGTAGTAACTTTCTAACAATGGAATTCATAGATTTATGAACCTCATGGAATCTTTCCTTTTATTAAATATTCTTAATAATATCCTCTGTTAATAATTTTTATCCTGTTCTCACTGATACTGTGTTGGAAGTTAGCCACGACCACAGGTAGCGGAAGTTACGACCATTACCAACGTCCTGGTGACGTCAAAGGAGACAACACGAGGACCAACTCGTAATTGAATATTTATTTGAGTCCCAGCAGTGGAAAACGAATTTAAATGGGCTGATATCACAGGAGATTTGGAAACTAAACCGGTAAATGTACCAAACCTTGTCAGTACCCCATCAAAGTCTCGGGAAAAAGCCGGGGATCACTATTAGCGGCTAGTGATCTCGCACTAATGTGATTCGACCGTTTCTTTTACAAGGAAAGATTGAAGAACAAACTTTCCGTAGAGACCTTGGAGCAAATGTATATTTATCCCAAATCTCTGCTATATAGGAGAAGGTTGAGGAAAAAAATTTGAGCGCTTCGCAGTAAATAACACATGTATTCTTCCTGTGGTTTGGTGACGTTGAATATATATTTCTGACTCAGACTACCCTTAATATGGAGTTTAATGATAGCTAAAGTAGCCAAAACCCATTATTGATTAGCAAACTTCTGTTCCACTATGATCAACTAGTGGATGACACTCTTTGGTTGACAAAAAACCTGGCTTTTGTTAAGTTGTATGATATAATGTTAACGCTTGTAACTTTTGTATATTTTGATTTAATCCAAATAAGAAAGGACTAACAATAATGCTTTAAAACATAAACATCTAGTAAAGCTCTTACAACATTGTCTAGTTGAATCAGATAATACAGTTACAACGCAGGATGACCTACGCGTGTTCATATAAAGCTTATAAATGACACAATCAATCTAAGTTTACTGGTTGACCTGGAATAAATCTATTGTTAACCACGCTACTCTTAGTGGAATCAAAACGACACAGCATAGAACGAGATACAAAATATAAAACTGAAACTTTCCTTAAAATTATTCCGGGCTCTTTATACTTAATACTGACATTTAGGTAATATTTTAATCACTGTCAGGAAATTAAAAGGGAGAGATATCGTTAGTTAAAATGTCTACATATAATTACAAACATAGTTACTTGTCTGAGGGTCAGTTTTAGTGTGTAAAGTTTAAGAAATATAATTTTAGAAAAACAATTATTTTTTTCATATTTTTAACCCTATTGATACTTTCCTATGTCGACCATTACCACAACTCCCAAAACTATTTTTTTCTCAGATAAACTTTCCCAATAAATTCAAGAACCAGGTTGAGTACTTGAACTATTAAAATTGGCTCTGGAATACTGAATGTACACCACTTATAACAAGAAGAAATGAAAAAATACTTTTCAAAGTAAATATCATAAAAGAGAAATTTTATAATAGGTTTTGGCAACAAGCAATGGTGGCGCCAATTTGACAGTTAAATGTGTTTATTATTACACTTGTAAACTCGCAAGTTTTTCTTTTCGTTTGTTTGTGTCTACTATACTATACACACTTTCTTGCAGTATAAAAAGCCTAAATTAAGTACGTCTGAGGAAATAGACTTAAATTTTGATTGTGATCAGTGCAAAACAATCGCGTGTATAACTTCATTGAAGTGTAATATGTTGAGTTTTTAATTTATGCAAATATTTAATCAAATTTATTGCCTCAGCGGTAGTGATAATAATGTACTTGTATCTGAAGTAGTGGCCGGAGTCAATACAGTAATTACGTACAGCTAATATACAGTAAAATAAGTAGGTTATAGTACTTCTGCTGTTCTACAGATAAATAAGTCAAAGTCATGAGTTGCTACAGAATAAACTCAAGGATTAATTGTTTAACACAAAAATTCAGACAACAAATACAGCCATAAATACAAGACAACATCTACGTGAATTTTATTCAATGAAAAATTTTGACTTATCTATTTGAAGAATATTCCAGTCAAAGCGGCACAGGTTCAGCCGTGGTGTTCAGGTCGTAATTCGGAAGAAGACTGAACTCTGCTAACTTTGTACGTTTCAACTTGAAGGAAAATTATTCACGATGCCTCTAAACCAAAAATTTTTCAAAGAAATTAGGTTTTAAAATTGTGTTTTCATGGTAACGAGGAATAATTATTGTTGGTTAAGAAATATACTATTCGTATGGCGTAAGTTAGTTATAGAAATTATCAGCAAGAACATTCTTAACGTTTACACCAGAAAAACTTATTTCTCTAATTTTGTATAGATTTTTACAACAGAATGAGTATATAAAACCATTACAGAAAGTTGTATTAAACAAATAGGTAATGCCAGTCGTATGCTGGAGTAAAATTAAATAAATAGTTTCATTAATTAGACCATGTTTGCTTTAGTTTTTGCTGAAGAACTATAATTTGACCCAACTCAGAAAATAGTTATTTGCAAAATGGTAGTGTGGCCAAGCTAAGCGATATACCAACCTGCCCAAGCTGGGATTATTGACAAAATTTACCCTCTTTGACTCTAATTTCTAAAGTAATTTGTATATATTAAATTAGAATATTCATAACACAGTAAAACATAACGAACAAATGTGTAATCCTTAAGCTAAGCAACATGCTTGCTCGACAAGGTTGATTTTGTTATAAAACCCCTTATTTTTTCTTGTCGCATGTAACTCTTGTTTATTATTGTTAAAATATTCAAATAATCTGTCGGAAAATATTTCTTGAAGTAAATTTCTATTGGATCTATTATAATGTTTACAAATAACCAATTTTAACAGGGATTGGGACTGCCTGTGCTTAAAATAGTTTGCCGTGCATCACCACTGTAACTAGCATCAACAGAAATGGCTGCAATGACACTGTTATGCGCACTCAGGTTAGGGCGTTACATAGTGCTCTGGCCAGCCCTTTTTCAGGTCGTCACCCTTCTACCATATAATACTCCCCTCCCTTATTAGGTTGGAGGATTTTGATTTCTCGGCATACGTTACCTGTGCTGCAATCTACCGCAGACAATATGTATGAGAATAACGCAGATCCGTGAATTCTCACTGACATATATTGGAATTTGAAGTGTAAATACTATATAACTGCGTTCTGGGGTTTCTTATTATATATTTATTAATTATCATTATCACACACATCATCATGATCTTTAAAATTTGTATGATAATTTCTTTCTACATAAACAACATTAAGTTATATGATTGTGCATATTCAACCGTGGAATTTAGTTGAGCGCCATTGAAGTACTTAGTAGCCTGAAGCATTTCGTTTATGTTTTCTGAGGTGATGTTTAAGTTTACTTTTCCGCATGATCTGTCTATATGACCGCATGACGATAATAAAATGAGCTACTTGCTTAAAATTTAGCATGCAACCTTAGTGAAGCCTATTATTCGACACGTATTGTAGCGCACTCGTACCTTTTATGTATAAACAAACAATAAAATAAATGAATGTGGTCCATGTAAAAACACGTGAATAGTGAAGCATGTAAAGTTAGGATTGTTTTATGAGAATTCACAATAAACTATGCTGGACTAACTTATCTCGTAGTTGTGTTCATAGATTCTAATAATTCTGATGTAATATATACAAATTAAGTAAGTTATGTTTCAATTGTTATATATGTTGAATTTTAGAATTGAAAGGAGAGGGTAAATTTTGTTCAATTTCCACCAGAAAAGCAATAAAACCCATCGGCAAGGTATTTTAAAAATCGTAAAAAATTAGCAGAGTCTTGACTGTATGGATTGATAAAATACCAACATATCGTGACCTAATGAAAATTGCAGTAAATTACAACTTTAAGAAAAAACAGAGCAAGCTCATTAAAATTATGTTACAGATAAATATACCTTTGGATTTTAAGAAAAGTTTGTCTATAATTTCCAAGCGTTGCTGGATATACAATTTTTTGTCAATACTATTTACTTAATTTATGTCAGCTGTGCCACAGAGATTTAATTGAAACATTGTACACCAGCTGGCTTTATTAAATGTTGTGTTATGTTTACATACAGATTTTTTATTAATAGCGTGTTTCTAACATATTAATTTGTCGTTTCTAGCAAATCAAGAAACAGTATAAAAAAATTTTGCAGTAACCTATTTCGGAGACGTAAATAATTTAGATTGCTTTAGGGTGAAACATTGTTTTATTTAACAAAGCATACCGGTGTCTTCTGTATGAAAACCAATTTTTAAATGTTCGACATGTTGTCGTAGTGTCTTGATATAACGTGGACTTATATGTGCATTGCTGTCTCCCAGTGAGAGGTTACTGATTTCTTGTTTCACTGAACGATGGCAAATGTCCGGAAAAATCCTGTTTCCTTCACAATCATTCCATCGTCAAAAATAACCTTCAAACAAAGAGGTTACAACAGTTAGTGAAAGTTAACCCACTCGTACACTGAAATATGGAATTCCCACTAGATCTTTAACCCATTAGTGCCCAGGAACTTTTTTTTTTCTCAGATTTAGATTTTTCTTTAATATTGTAACAAATTAGTCCTATAAACACCAAATATATGTGTATTAGGCTCAGTATATACTTAAATGCTATATTATGAGGTGCCAACAAATGTGGGGCACTGGGCATACATGGGTAGGGTCAAAGTTATTAAGCAATTGTTAAAAAATACAGAGTTAGTGGTTTAGGTTAGGTAAATAACCACTACAATTGTATCATATATTCTGTTTATTTTATTACAAAATATATAAAAACCATTAAGGATTAAGAAAAATAAAAAAAATGTTACAAATGGCAGGACTATTTACATACATGTTGTCAAGTTCAGGAGTGAAAGTTTTCAAAGCATTTTATATGACATCCAACAAGACACTGTTTACACTTTTTCCATGTGTTCTTTCTACAGAGGCCACATCGTATTTTCTGTCGGGTTAGTTTCCAGGACATGAAGACTGTTGGAAAGCCGCACACTTTCTTCAACCCGTTCTTTTCCAGTGACAGACACACGGGAAGCTCTCTGACGTTGTGGGGTATATTTCTGGAAGTATGTCTGCACAATATGTCTTATACTTATAAAGGACAGTAGGTCTTTGGGATCTTCTCTTCCTTTTGGGGTGAGCCTGTATAATTGCCAAGCATTATTCATTGTAGCATTTAAAAGGTACGCTAGAAGTGCCCAATACCATTTCCGATTTCTAATGCCAATTCTATAGGTTGATATATTCTGGTCAAGTTGATCAAACCCCACCCATGTAAGTGTTGTAATTATGATACAGGCAGGCTGTTGAACATCAACTTGACGCTTTAGCCACACGACACCATCTCTTGGCCTTACACATGGGCTGTACGCCACATCTTGTTGAAGCAAACAGTTACAACATTGTTGTCATTATACCTTACCAAGGTGAATACCTGTTTTTTGTTCAGTAAGTTGATCGTATGAAACCTCGTGATTCCTTTTTCAAAACAGTTGCTTCCTTGAGTGGGGGCATTTTCAACTCGGTTAGCCTTTAATTGTGCCTGTAGCATCGTGCCCCTTTTCTGACAAATAATCTAGTAGTTTTAAAGAGGTAAAAAAGTTATCCATATAAATACTGTATGTCTTGTTTTGAGGCAGCTCACTAAGGATATCTATTACAACTGAACCACCCACTCCAATTTCAGGGATGGTGTTACCTGTTTTCTTACCTTGGTATGGTTTCAGCCTGAATCAAATACCCCAGGCGGGTACATACACACCAAACTTTTGTACCCAAACCGTATAGGTTTCCCGTGTATATGCTGTTTAGCACCATGTCGTCCAAAGTATGGAACCATTGATTCGTCGATGCTTATATTTGCATCGCCAGGGTAAGCTTGAAGCCATCGTTCATTCAACATATTCCACAAAGGACGTATTTTGGCAAATTTATCTGAGACATCTAAATTTGCATTATCACAGACATGAAAAATATCGAAGAATCTCTTCAAACTTGTTTCTGCTCATAGCTTTTGACACAGTGTCATGATGAGTGTCCGGAGATAATTCCCAGTACATCCTCTTCCGTGGTACAATACAATATCCACTCAGAAACAATATTGCCATGAATATTCGCACTTCTTCTATTGAAACATTAAAAGATTCATTACCACTTTGCAAGGCATAAATATTAGTACTCTCAACAACATGTTCGATCGATATCTCATTAGTTAAAAGTTTTTCAAACATTTCTGTTGGAGTGAAATCTTTTTCGAGCCACGAAGGCCTTCAAATTCCCTCTCAGGGCTTATTAGGAATGTCAACATTATTCCATGTTCTTTGTTTATCTGTTTTTTGTCTTTTTTCTTGCATTTGACTTGTGGGAACTCGGTTTTGTTTTTAATTTTTCTTTTCAAACTTGGGAGCGACTGAGATGGAAGGTATTGTGATTGATTTATATTGTTCACTTGTAAAGGATTGAGAAGTGCTTGGTTCTGTAGGTATGTATTGTCTTGTAAAGAGTCTGATTGTACCGATTTAAATGTAGACACAGTTTTTGCTTTCGGAATTACAGTTATAGGTAATGAAAACTCGCCGCTTAGATTGTTATCAACTATGTCTTGTTCTGTACATACATCTACTTGTACAAATACCATCATTTGTGAACTGTTTTGCCTTTAACTCTGCGGCTCCACGCAGTTGATTTCCTGTGAAGTGAGTGAAGTCGGTGTCGCCATCGTCAACCGCTATCCTCATCACTCAATAGAGGGTTTTTTCAGGCGGTTGAATAAAAACATCAGCCTCCAGAAATTCGACTTCATCGAATAAGGCAGTGACTTCTTCAATGTTTAACCTGTAAAGGAGCAAAAATATTACATATCAACCATAAATTTATATCATGCAGCAAAACAATAGTCTTGAATTCAAAGAACTCAAAACCCACTGATCAATCTTAGTTTTACGTATTAAAAAAAATAAATGAATCACATTTTTACAGTTACATAGCCTCTATTTTTACTACCCCCAGTGAATCATAATTTTTACCAGTTTGATTCATGTTATATACCATTAAATAATAATAAAACACCACCAGCATATATGCCTTAGATTGATGAAAAAATACCCCTACTCTCTTGTGCCTCACTGCCAACAAAAGTGGGCAGTTCACTTTAACTAACAAATTATTCTTACAATTATTTGAATTTAAGGGCTAAACTATAAAAACATATTAGTTTAAGTCCTATGTAAAAAGCAAACATAACATTATGATTTTATAAGATTGTATTTGAAATATTATAGTATTACTTACCAGTTGTTTTGATCCATTGAGGTTAGAATACACAACAAAACAAAGCTTGTAATTTGTAAACAACTGCCAACTACAGTACACCAGGTGCTTTAGTGAGTGCAGAGAGTGGCCAACCAGACATATTCCAGCACCAAATTTTCCCTCGATAAATTTTTAGTGTATTGTGACGTATTTTAAAATGCAGCGCCCACAAAAGTGGGCACTGGGCACTAATGGGTTAAATCCGAGTGTCCGCAAGAAGAACCTGAAGGTCCGCTTGGTACCTCTCCAAATGGTAAATCAAAATATTTTATTTGCTTCCTCGATTGTAGCCCTTGTTGTGTATGTATAATTTTATGTTTATTATAATTAAGATTAGCATGAGTTACAGAAACTATCATTAGTCTACATAATAATAAAACAGCTTAACTATTGGTTTTTATAAAATATTTATAAATTCGATATTTTTATCGGATAAAAAGTACACTGACACTTATAACATTTAGAATTTTACAAGTTCCCAAATTGGTTTAATTAGCAAACTGATACCATGCGATCATAAATTTTAAATCTTTGGTGTTTCATCTAAGTGATAACCATGTATGTAGACTTGTTAAGAGGGTATTAATTTACCTTTTAAGTTAGGGCGAGGTAATGTTTCAGGTTAGAAGCGGCACTACTTTTATTATTTTAGATTCGTTTAGAATAATTTGCTTGTAGTTGTAATAAAATTAAATCTTTTCTGAGTAAGAATAGGATATATATGTAAATTACTTCAACTTTAATCTAATAAAATATTACCCTAAAGTTGGAAAGACTGATTCTTAAACTTCATGCACGGCTAATATAAGTGATGAATAAACCGTGTTTCATTCTTTAGCAAAATTAAACAAAGATATTTTAAATGTTATTGCAGTCAAGTCAGACAATCATCAATATTGTTCTTTAGAACTGTAATAGATTATGTATAAATACAAAGGGAAAAGCGCACTATAAGGAAGTAAATGACGTAGATCTCATAACAACCCAACCCTATCATCACAGTTTACTATAGGAAATAACAACTTATTGCAAGTAATGTGCTTTGTACTTTTGTGATGTTCTGTTAACTATTGCGTCTATAGAAGATCGTTACGAATTTATAATTGATTGATAAGTGACAGAGAATCAGTTGATTTCTCCCTGCAAACTAACTGTAGGTAATTAATACACCTTATGTTTCTACATCGGTCACAGCAGCCAGAGATTATCATCAAGTTATCAATTGTTTATATAATGATCACGTTCAAGTACAGAAACTATTAGATCCAACCATTGAAGATCTTCTCTAAGATTCTACAAAAAAACTTTGTGATTTGTTCTCTAATTTTAACTGAGTAAAATGCCTGTTTTCCAAACGAGTTAATAAATGAGATTATGGTTAGATGACCCCGTACGTTTGGAACGAATTAAATTCAAAATATGAAATAATTTATAATTACCACTGATTTTAATACAGCCTCACAAAAGTTCCTCTAATCAACAAACGTTTCCATTTATAATGTTATTCCGTTTCAAAAGATGAATTGATTTTCATCGCCTCTGAAGTAATGCGTCTAATGCGTTGTGTGTAGAATCAACTGGATCTTCTCCTTACAAATATTTAAAAAAAAACTAAAACCGTAATTTATGTGAGAACTAATTCATTACCTCAAAACATATTAACTAAATTCAAATAAAAGAATAAATTGGGAAAGTTCAAAAACAGTGAAATCCTCTGTTATATTTAAAATAAATACTGAAACACATAATCACTTATACGTTAATTTTATTTAAAGTCCTGTCACTTAAGGAAACATTTTTCGCTTAGGATATTAAACTGTTACTTTGGTAGGTAAATAACTAATTTGTGCAACATCTGCTGTTTGGTTCCGATTTTGCTTTGGTCGGTAACATCCTTAATTTTTGTGTAAGTTGACATTGTTTCTGCACATCACTTCAAAAGAAAATTACTGTGAAAACAAAAAACAAGTAAGAACAAGTAGACCAAGCCTGAAAGATATGCAGAGAAAAGTCTTCATCATAAAACACTTTACATGAAAAGCAACCAACCATCAGACACAGAAACTAAGTGTCAAATCACCATATATTACCTATTTACTATATATGTCAGGTAATAATATATACGAAAAATATCAGAATCACGAAGGAAATGTATATGAGTTATATTAAAATTTAACTTTCATAATATTTAATGAGCAATCTTAGCGGGGTTTTCGAATGCTTGTGCTTAAAACAGTTGGCGTGCATTTACCACTGTTACTAGAACCAACAGCAATGGCTGCAGTGACTCTGTTATGCGCACCCAGGTTAGAGCAATACATGGTACTAGGGCCAGTCCTTGGCCAGGGCGTCACACTTCTACCATATAATACTCCCCTCCCTTATTAGTTTGATTATTTGAGATATTTAGTTTACGTCACTTGTGCTGCAATCTACCACAGACAATATGCACTTACTCAACAACAACAGAATAATTTAGTTCCGTAAATTCTTACTAGACGTATTGGACTTTACCTTATTAATACTTGATAAAAGCGTTTAATGTTTTCAGATTACATATATTACATAATTTCAGATATTCTATTTGCAATTTAAGTAATATACATATAGAGGTTACTCCATATTTTGTTCAATTTGACCTTGAATTACACTCCTAATTGCACCCACTCTTTCAAGTGCACAATGTGCCGACTTGAAAGATGTGTCAATATTGTTAAAGATAAGTTTGATTTAATATTAGGATCTGATAGGATTAGACTTAACTTTTCATAGAGATTAACTTCACAACGGTTAAAAATTACTAAATATTGAAACCCTTATAATTTAGTTTATATCTATTATTAGATCTATTAAAATGTAACTTTAAAAACTTCTAATGACCAACCTTGGAAGGGATTGGGACTGCCTGTGCTTAAAACTGTTGCCGTGCCTCCACCACTGTTACTAGAACCAACAGCAATGGCTACAGTGACACTGTTATGCGCACCCAGGTTAGAGCATTCTATGGTACTAGGGCCAGTCCTTGGGCAGGTCGTCACCCTTCCATCGTGGAATACTCCCCTCCCTTATTAGGTTAGTTAATTGAGATATGTAGGTTAAATCACGCGTGCCGCTATCTACCGCAGACAATAAGCATGTACGCTACAAGAAATAATGTACATCCGTAAATTTTCACTCAGATGTTTTGAATTTTACAGTATAAATACTTGATAAGGGACTAGTGGTTCAGAATATATTTTTTTAGGATTATTACTGAAGTCCCAGTAGATTTAAACAAGAAAAGGGTATTTATATTTGACAACTCGGTTGATATAAAAAGTAAATTTATTCTATTCTCGGTTGCAATGTATGTAATATAAATAAAGAGGTTACGACATTTGTATTTTGATGTGATGTCGTTTTCCGTCACCTCTCTCGCCAATCATTCAAGTGCACTATCTGCTCGAAAATCGTTTGCCAATTTGTCTCTTAAATACGAGTGTCCTTAGATTTTTATACTCAAAACGTTTTTATTTTCCTTTGTGTGTCTTTACATTACTACAAACACTATGGTTCAGTGAAAAAAAACCAAGATTAATTACTTCTGAGGAATACATTTAAATTTAGAATTGTTAACAATGCACAGAAATCGCCTGTATAACTTCATTGACCGGTGTCAAGAGCGAGTAGTTATATTTTTAATTTATGAATCTATTTAATCAACTGTACTGTTTCAAGGGTTGTGATAAAAACTGAAAGGTATGTGGTGTAGTGGATGGAGCCCATACAAGTAATTACATATAGCTAAATATACAGTAAAATAAGTAACTTCTAGTAATTCTGCTATCCTCCAGGTAATAAGTCAAATTATTGAGTTGCTACAATCTAAACTCAAGGCCTAATTGTTAACATCAATATTAAGACAGCATCTACAGCCATACAACACTACATATAAGTGAGTTATATTAGAATGAAAAATGTTATGTTTTGACTTATCCATCTGCAGAAGTTTCCCGTCAAAGGCTCAGCCGTGGTGTCAGGGTCACAGCTCGGAAGAAGACCGAACATTAACGCTGCTAACATTGTCCATATTAACTTGAAATAATACTAATTAGGATTCCATTGTACTGAAAATTTTTTTGAAAATATTAGATTTTAAAATTGTGTTTTCATGGTAACTAGGAATAATTATTGTTAGTTAAGAAATGGACAGCTTACAGTTGTATAAATTCTAAGAAAGAGAGATAGTGTAGATCTTTGCACTAGGATATGAAACGTTCAATGTGTACTTACGGAACGCTATGGATTGTAGATAAAATAATATCAGTTCCTTATGTTTTGGCCATCAAAAATATACACGTTTTTGATTTGGAAACTTTTTGCTCAAAATCCGTGTTAACGCGCTGTTTTTCCTATAAATATTCTGAGGGAGAAAGCAGGTTTGCATTAAAACACATTCTGAATATATGTATTTTATTGTTTAATCCAGCTGTATAGGTTGGTTATAAATAAGGTACTTTGAATAAAGATAGTTTGAACGTAAAGGCGAATTATAATATGCATTTAAAAGAAAAAGGTTTATTTTGGATAGGGTAAATAAGAAAATCTAAATAGATTTATCTTACCCGAGGAAACATTTTTATTTCAAATTCTTGTCGTCTGTAACTTTCTTGTAAAAGTTACTTATTAAAAAAGTTATCTTATAAGCTTCTCTTCTATTAACTCTGGTGTAGTGTATTTCGAATTATATTTTTCATTTTTAAATAACGTCGTCTTTATCTTCATAAGATCGAGTTAAAAATGTATAACAAATGTTTAATCGCATCATATAAATTAAGCACTAAATCAAAATTAAGTAAATTGTGAAAATTGTCATCAATTGTTACACTTTTCGTCTAATTTTAAATAAAAATTAATGTAGCTAATAAGGATAGCCATGTTTTTATATCATTATACAAGTACTCTGATAAGTTTATTGAAACGAAGAAAATGAGATTTTAAGTTCACTATTTACTTGTAATTTATTAAGGGTGACAATTATGTAAGGTCTATTAATTATAGACACATCTCTCTCCAAAGATATTTTTTAATTGTGTTATACAGCGTTAGTTTTTAATCTCATCTGTAGAGCCGTCCTCTTAGTATTATCATGTATATGGCTATTATTTATGTAAGCCCTTTTCTTGCTGTTGTATGTCATCTGTTTTCTATAATTTGTGTTGTTGTGTGTTTTTCTAATAAGGAACAAATTTAATCCCAAAATACAATTTCTGTACATTTCTGATCTTTGAGAGTACTCTATACCAATAATAGCTGGTAAAATGACAAACAATAACGCATTTTCCAGTAAGAAGAAATCCTGTGGTAATTAGTTTGTAACTTTTCTAAATCTATAGTCTTCAAAAACTTACTTCTATTTCTAAAACATTTATTTTAAACGTAGCCCAATCTCCTAAATTAAAAATAAAGTCTTCCCTATTGATTACAATGAAATTTTCGATAGTTTTTATATTGTGCTTTTTAAAAAAAGTGTTCCTTTACGTCGAGTAATTTTATGATGATTAGTTTATGAATAATAACTAAATAAACGTATAAAATACCTTGAAAATATCAAACGGACCATAAAATTATATTTATGTTTAAAATTTGAATTTTTATAACTTTTGGACTATAAATATGAAGGAGAAAGTAAAATCGTAGTGATCTTAATTTAAAAGTAATGACTAACTACATATTAAGATATCACTGTTTACTCAAAATCGTTTTATTTATATTACTACATTTGAGCACGCCATATATTCTTTGTTTATATATTCAAAACAATAAAGTGATTGTTTTAATAACCTAAAAACTCTCAAACATTTTCAAATTCCGTATCTATATTACTTATTTATTAAAGATAACGATATTTAGTAAAAATGTAGGTAAAAGATTAAGATCGTCGAACTGACATATAAGTAAAATCTAATTTTGCGATATTTTTCACCTTTCCTCAAACTAACATTAAGTAAATCACCAGCCGAGTAACTTGTTCCTAGCCACAGTAGTGCATTAAAAGCGTAGCTACTACGGGATAGCAAGCCAAATTCAAGCCAATTTACTTGATACGAAAATGTATTATTCAATCTTGTTAACAAATTAATAAAGAAATGTAAATCATAAATTTGAATTAATAAAATTTTACTGTTTAAAATTTGAACAAGATCTGTGGCCTAAGATCAATTTAGTGTAACATTTAAATGTAAATTATCCGCTTCATTAAAATCGAAATATTGTTAAAAATAAGATTTAATACAGTTACAATTTAATTATTTAATTTAAAACAGAAAATTATTATACTTGTTATATTTACTGCAAATAATTCACAAATTTAATAAATGTAATATTGAACTTTTCTTATAAATATTTGCTTATGACTGAGACAATTGAATTCAAACATACAGTCACAGACTCCATTATAAAACTGTTACTTACATTATATATTGTTCTAGAAAGTTTAAGAATTATAGTTTACAAACTTTTAGAGAAATGTTAAGAATTTCTAGATACGTAGTATTTAGAAACATTGTGTGTTAAGATTTAAGTAAATATCACAATGAATGAAGTTTTGTTTCATAATTTCGATAATAATTAGTTAGTATATTAACTCTTTCAAGTATTTATATGAGTAATGAAATATTGTGAAGTATCATTCCATTAAATCAATTTGAATAGAATGTGCCAAGTAAATTCCTTGTAAAAACACAATTTTGGCTGGTCTTCAGTTAAACCTATAAATATGGCTCGAAGAATTTAATTTCTCTCTGTCTGTCTATTTACTTTCTGTCCACACATTTCGGAAACAAAAGAACTACACAGTTGAGTGTTACAATTAAGCTTCATTTCTACTAGAGGAAAACTGAGTTCAATAATTTTTGTATGACTCTCAATGGAATTGAAAAAACACAATGAAAAAATTTTATGAATTAAATGGGAAAATACCTAGAGAAAGATTTTATTCGCAGACTTCTAATTGTGAAAGAAATTAAATTTTTATATTGGCAAGAACATGTTCGAATATGGTGAATTTCCAACCATGCCATTTGGCTAAACGTAATGTTTGAGTCAATACCTTGTCTTTCTATCTATCCGCTCGCAGGACACCTCCTGAATTAAATTAGTTACGGTATAGATCAGAAATTGTGCATGCGACCTCAGAAAAGGAGGTTAACCAAAAGTGGTGTGATGTTTTCCTACCTTTTATAATTATGAAACGAGAAGTTCTAAAATAACACAATGTATACTTCATTAATAGAATGTCTACAGTGTGATTTCCCCAAGAAGCGGCGAGTTCAGTGCTCAATTGACAGCTGGAGATCTATCACATATCGCTGTCAGTGCAGACACCTGGCACCGGGCATACTGTCACGTCGCTTTGCAGTCTAGTTAATTAACCTTTTCTCTTTATCCTTTACCCAAAAAGGAACACTCTCTAGTAAAAATATATTTTATAAAACACTTTAAAATTAGTTTAGAAATTTAGAAGTTTAGAAATCATGTCATAAAAAAAGTTTATAACTATATTAAATAAGAATGTTATTATGATTAAGGAAATGTATAAGTATTTGGGGTAATTTTATTTTATATCTCTGATAAGAAATTTTGATAATATTTGTATGTGCTGCAACCAAATTTCAATAAGGAAAAGATTTTTTTTATATTAAACTGATAGCCCTTTGTAATAAATTACCCGAATTCATGAAAATTAGAACAAATTTTAACCACTGAACGCGAACTGGGAGGTTTATAAAGTAATAAATATAGGCTTACTTTGAAATTATGGTCTATATGACATGTTTCAACTTGTACATGAGATATATCTTCAGGCAGTAAGATGTTTCATTTTATGAAAAAATCTGTTTTTTAAGGAAAATAAAAATTAAAAAACGGGTTATTTCTATAATTAAATTTCTTAAATAATGATTTTGGTAATAAGTTATAAAATAAACAAAATATGTGTCTCATCTCCGAAACTATAATTTTGTATGTTCTTAAAAATTACAAAATTTCTCTTCCATAGATTTTATTTGTGATTTTTTGTGAAATGGCCTTTAATTTTAAACTACAAATGCCTATAATTTCAGGTGGTAATAACAAAAGTATAAACTTTCAAGTAAGTTATCTAAATCAATTAAAATTTAAAAATCCCAATCCAATATCGTATTGTAGCCTCGCTCTGCAGATCTCTTAAGTACATTTTCTTGTTCGAACTTAACTTTAAACGTTTCCTTTGAAGTAAGTAAATAAACTTTGTAAACAACTGGTTAGCAATGATTTCAGAATTAATAGTATAATCTTTTTATTTTACTTAGACAATTTTGTGCTAATTTAATAGATTTTAGTAACAGAAAGAATGCTAAGATATTATTTAATAGGTACAATACTAATATTTCATATTGTATGATAAAACAGTTTGTTCTACGAGACATCCATTATGAAACCCAAAACGGATAAATAAATAAGTTACAAGTCAATGAAAGACATGTCTTAATCTATATTAAATATTTCTAAAACTTACCTCTCCCCCGCTTATTAAACTCATTCTTCAGTTAATTCATTAAATCTGAACCATCGCATGAAGTTGCTTGAGCCGGCTTTGAGTAGACCAAATAAATTCGAAGTACAGCTATAGGATATCGTCTACATCATAACTATACGTGATAGATATTGTTTACCGTATAAATTTTGGGGATTAAGAAGTACAGTAGTACAAATGTTTTATTCAATTTTTTTCCTTTTATATACGGAACATTGCATTCCTCCCCCCCCATGCACGGTACTGGGTATAGCAGAGTGATTTTCGTCATTCAGTTCCCATGGTTACAGTTTGTTAGGATATGAAGTGTCAATTTATTCAAGACATGTGATTTTTGTAAACAAGTGTCAAGTATAAAATGTTGCCATAATTAATGTTTTCAGAACTGCAAAATAAGAATGTATAATGAATTTTAGTAATTTTCTTAACTAACCTGAAACCCAGAGAGCGTTTATATTTCGAAATGATTTATCTTTTTGCGGTAAATTTACTTGAATATTAATAGTGTGAATAAATAATTTACTGAATATTATAAAATAAATGTAGTGAAATCCAAGGCTGACTTTGATGCGTTTCAGCAGCTAGGCAATGACATATTTAATGCTGTGCTAGAATCTAATAAAGCAGAAGAAGTTTTATAAAATGAAATTATGCAAGCCCATGACTCCAAGACTAAATTTTACATTGTGAGTATTTCTACTGATAATTTTATTAAAAAAATAATGATGAATATTTAGCTATAGGTCGTCAACGTACTGAAATTTCAAATTAATAGGGGTAAATGATAATTCAAATAATTACCCATGCAAGAACTCATTAAGTTTTGCGATGTAATATAAGACTGGGTATCTCATTGTAGGGCAAATTTCGTAAAATGTATGAATATCGAAACATTGACAATGATGATAAGGTTAAGTATCCAAGTGACAGACACAAAGTTAAGCCAAAAAATACGCTTAATTTGTCGTGGCCGCGTGCAGGATAAGGTAAGAATTTATAAATGTCAAATGTTGGTTTTATATTATAAAGGAAGTACTTTTATAACTGTCTAATATATTAAAAATCAGCAACCTTTTTATTTAGCAATCACTGATAACAAAATATCTGGTTATATTAGGTTATAATACCATCACTTGAAGGTATGCACTGAGGTTTAAGTTTAATAGAGTCCATTTAGGAGATGACAACTATTTTAGAGATATTTTAAATTGTATGCAGTGATTACGCTTACTGATTTATCCATAACAAAATTAACTAACGGGAGAGCCAGAACCAATTAAAACGTTTAAGTTCGATTACAAAATATGGGTATTTTACCCAAATTCAAATAGAAAATAATAAATAAACCAAACCACAAATTATGGGTATTTAACTTTCAGTATTTTCTCATAATTAATAAATTAAAACTTTTACAATAACTGATACAAAAAGGTGTCAACAATATATGATCACGGCTCTTTGAAGATACAGAAAAATTAATTTAAATCTCGAAGGGTTGTAGAACAAGATAAAACCTATTTATAGATGATTTATTTAACTTAATATTTCATGTAACCTACTTATCCACCTTACAGTTAAATGCAGGAATACGGAACATCATGTATTATATAACTGGGTTCCCTAAAGCTACATGAAAATCGTCAAGTCTGTAGCAAATTCATTACGCATTACTTGTTACTCAGTTTTCTTAAAAAATATTTATTTTGAGATATCTCGAGTGAATGTATTTTGAGAAAATCAGAAATGAAATGCCCTATCATCAACCTCTTCAAAGTTTATATATGTTCAAGAATATTTGGAAACTTATCTCGAGTTCAGGAAGTAAAATCTTTTAAATGAATATTAGGGCTAAGAAATATTTGTTATTGCTGTTAGTGAATCTAGATTAAGATTATATTGTGCCACATACAAGCCCTTTTCAAAAACCTCATATATTAATTGATTTGGACTCTTTTCTCAAAACTACGATCCAATCCTTTATATACTTATACCTTGACTCGTGGCAACATTAAGAAATATTAAAACAACTTTTGTGCGTATTAACTGTGTTGGTATTAAAATAAACCTCAACTATATAATAATTAAAAAAGTACTACTTATATAATTTTAAGATCCGGGTTTAAATGTTGTTAAACCGTTCCTATATTTTTGCTCTGAAAATTAATAAAGTTAATGTTTATTTTCTCGTAATTGGCTATATAATTTTATTTGTATTATTGTTAATCGTTTTCTTCCTTGCTTGACAAAAACATTTGAACAGCAAAAGTATTCCCAAATGTAATGCTGTACATAAGTGTATCTAGGAATAACTGAACCTTAAATTAAACCGAAGGAGATCAACGTCAGTAGAGGCAGGACAGCCAACTTGTCAGAACATGTTAGAGTGACCATGATGAACGAGACTACCGAGCCGCGCCGACAGTTAGACCTGGATTAATTTTTTTTTCGTATTTGTTTCTAATAACCTATATTTGTACTAATACTAAATAATGTGCACAGTTACAGCACTAATCCTTAACTGTAAATTTGTCCTATATCTCTTACAGTGAACCCGGGATAGTGAACTACATAACAGACGTATATTAAAATTTATGTTCAAAAAGTCCATTTTAATAAGTTTCACTTTAGGAATTTATAATTTAGATATAATACTTTTAAAAATTATTAAATAGTGAACATTTTTTCTAATACTTATTCTCAAAACACAAGCATCTACAACACATCTATAAAAACCCAATGAGGAAACAACAATGGTGAAAATTTACAATATTTTCAGCTTAGAAAAATCACTTCATTTCCATGATACGGCATGCCGCGGTTTTTATGGCAATTTCAATATATTGGCTAAAGTAAGCTATAAATTATTATTTATTTATTCGTCGTTTTATATTTGCTATTGGGATACGTTTTAGGTTACCTATAAGACCAACATATAACGTTTCTGTAACGCTCATCTAATTCACGCTGAGTGACATTTGAATTTCATCTATTCAATTTATGTCGCGAGAAAGTTTCCATCATTAACATATAAAATACTTTCAACACTGTAAATTTAAGAACTAATAATGAAACGATATATTCCCACTAAGCTACACTTCATATTTGGTCAGAGCATCAGTAAACATATCCGTATAGTTAGTATTTGTTGCTAAACATATGGTGAGACCTTAAGCAGGGATCTTCCTAAACATTATTGACCTTCATAACAAATTATAAACAAGGCGATAACAAACACAATTATTACATTTGCAGAATAACATTTCTTTGCCACGGGGAACACTGAAATTTTGATTAGAACTTTACGTCTCATCATAGTCATATTCCACTGGGGACAAAGCCTCCTGCTTATTTTAAAAAACTGCAATATTAAGTATTTTACAGGTCCATAAAAATCACTATTAAGATAGTAATACAAAATTAATTTAAGTCATGAACTAACAATTGCCGTGAATCATTGTAATTATATTAAGATTAAAAACTATTCTCTACAAACATATAATCAGCCATATAATCAATATTATTGTGCCATTCTGAAATAACTATTGTAGTCAAACTTAAAATAAAATTTTTAACTAGAACAATATATTACCTAGTGTATGTGTCGTGTGTGTAATAGTGTGAGAGGGGCGGCCTCCTGCCGCATTGACGACATCACCCTGTAAGAATCAATAAAAATAGCTTATAATAATGTATCATTTTAAACCACAAAGTTCCAAAAATACATATAATTATAGTAATATACCTTAATTAAATAAATATTTATAATTTTAAGTATATTCATAGGACAAATATTTAAACTTAAGTCTAATATAAGCAGATAAATTTAGTTACCTTAATATGTTGTGTAGTGGAGAATAATTGTTCTAGTTAAATGTAGTTCTACACGCACGCATACTTTCACACTTTTTTCCATACAACCAACATTCATACTTTGCGTGTTTTGCAACACACGTGGAGAAGTGTTATATGATGAGAAGTGTCACAGAGAGGACGTCGGGTCAACGCAGGACCGAGGCCACCTGAAAATAGTTAGAACAAAACTCTCGAATCACAAATACGACACAAATCCTTTGGCTGTCTAGTCACTAATACCTTTAAAGAGAATATTGTAAAAACTAGAAGGTTTGACTACAAAATCAGTTTCAGAATGGCATTAAACAATTTTTATGTCCCAAATACTTACGGTACTGGTTCTCTCATATTTAGGATAAGTATTATTGCAGCCTGAAACATAAATCAAATGTAATTATCAGAAATTAATAAGTATTTGCTAAATATTACTGGAAAATAATGAGAAATTTAAATTTGTCATAATTTATAAAAGGTACTGTGATCATGTTTTTTTGAAAAGAAACCCATGGATATTAAATTTATTATAAAAATAAACTTTTATATTTTGGGTCATGCTTTATTTCGAATGAGATTCTGTTATTACTTGTAATGTTTTATAAATGTGGATTTAATCCAGATAGGAACGTGCTATCATTAATGCTTGTAAACATAAACATTTTACAGCATTTATAACACTGTCTAGTTGCATGAAATACTCGTAGTACAGTAACAATGCAAGATGAGCTTCCCATGTCCACATGAAACGTATCAATAACACCTAATTAATCTGAGTTTCCTGTTAGACCTGGAAAACTCCATCGTTAAACACGCTAATTTTTATTAGAAGTTAGAGTGAGAAAGTATGGAATAAGTTAAAAGTATGAAGTGATAATCTTTCTAAGATTTTTTCGTGTCTCTTCATATATTCAATACCATCCCTCAAACAATGAAATAATAATTATGATAATGTCAGGCAAATATATAATAGAAAGTCATTGCTCTAAAGGTCTTTAAAATATATAATTTAAAACATGTTTACTTGTCTGGCGGTCGGTTTTATGTGTAAAGCTAAAGAAATATGATTTTAGAAAAAAGTGTTATTTCATATTTTAAAACTCTTTTCATACTCTTCCTTTTTGACCTCCACCACAACACGCAAAACTGACGATTAATTTCTTTCCTAAAATAAATTTCCTTATCAATTATAAGAACTAAGTTATGTACTTAAACAATACAAATTAACTCTGGACTCCTGAACGTGCTCAAATAAATACAATAAACAACTAGAGAAATATTTTTCAAAGTAATTATCATACATGAGAAGTTTTATGGCAGTTTTCTTGCAACAAACATAAAAAAATGTAAATTTTGAATTTTGGTCAAGCCAAACTAATACGTTGCTACAATTTAAACTGAAGGAATAATTGTTTAACATCAATATTCAGACACAATCTACAGCCATATATATGCAAGAAATCTCTACGTCAATTATATTCCAAGAAAAATATAATGTTTTGACTTATCCTTTTGAAGAATATTGCAGCAGAGAGGATAGAGGCTCAGGCGTGATGTCAAGGTCACAGGTCCGAAGAAGAGCGAACGTGAACACTGTTAACTTCTTCCGTATTAACTAAAAGCACATTGAATCAGCAAGCTGCTGTGTTGAAACCATTTTGAAAATATTATGATTATAAAATCGTGTTTTCATGGTAACGAGGTATGAATTACTGTCTGTTAAGAAATAGCACATTTACAATACCAGCTATGTAATTATTTAAATAATCATGTATAACTCAATTTGGTTTTTGTGACTTATAAAAAGGATTATGGAATAAAATATTTGTGCGTATTAACTTGTTTAAAAGGTTCATTACATTAGACTTTATATTAATTTTCCCTTACTCGTAAATCTCAAAATACTCAAAATGATGAAAATGGGGATCTCAACCTTACTGGGAAGGTAACAGTTGGTAGTATAAGAACAAGTTTACGAAACTTTTCACCAACATAACGATTATATTCCTGACACAGTTACGTGATCAGCCTTAGACGAGGTTTGTCTCACCGGGCGGATGGCCCGAACAAGAATTATTAAGATATGGTAAATAACACAATCTCCCACTGTCACTAGTAACATGAGGTACATAATTACAGTTTTTATACGATGATTTATACGAGATTTGTCACACCGGGCGGATGGCCCGAACAAGAATTATTAAGATATGGTAAATAACACAATCTTCCACTGTCACTAGTAACATGAGGTACATAATTACAGTTTTTATACGATGATTTATACGAGATTTGTCACACCAGGCGGATGGCCCGAACAAGAATTATTAAGATATGGTAAATAACACAATCTCCCACTGTCACTAGTAACATGAGGTACATAATTACAGTTTTTATACGATGATTTATACGAGATTTGTCACACCGGGCGGATGGCCCGAACAAGAATTATTAAGATATAGTAAATAACACAATCTCCCACTGTCACTAGTAACATGAGGAACATAATTACAGTTTTTATACGATGATTTATACGAGATTTGTCAAACCAGGCGGATGGCCCGAACAAGAATTATTAAGATATGGTAAATAACACAATCTCCCACTGTCACTAGTAACATGAGGTACATAATTACAGTTTTTATACGATGATTTATACGAGATTTGTCACACCAGGCGGATGGCCCGAACAAGAATTATTAAGATATGGTAAATAACACAATCTCCCACTGTCACTAGTAACATGAGGTACATAATTACAGTTTTTATACGATGATTTATACGAGATTTGTCACACCAGGCGGATGGCCCGAACAAGAATTATTAAGATATAGTAAATAACACAATCTCCCACTGTCACTAGTAACATGAGGAACATAATTACAGTTTTTATACGATGATTTATACGAGATTTGTCACACCAGGCGGATGGCCCGAACAAGAATTATTAAGATATGGTAAATAACACAATCTCCCACTGTCACTAGTAACATGAGGTACATAATTACAGTTTTTATACGATGATTTATACGAGATTTGTCACACCAGGCGGATGGCCCGAACAAGAATTATTAAGATATGGTAAATAACACAATCTCCCACTGTCACTAGTAACATGAGGTACATAATTACAGTTTTTATACGATGATTTATACGAGATTTGTCACACCAGGCGGATGGCCCGAACAAGAATTATTAAGATATGGTAAATAACACAATCTTCCACTGTCACTAGTAACATGAGGTACATAATTACAGTTTTTATACGATGATTTATACGAGATTTGTCACACCAGGCGGATGGCCCGAACAAGAATTATTAAGATATGGTAAATAACACAATCTCCCACTGTCACTAGTAACATGAGGTACATAATTACAGTTTTTATACGATGATTTATACGAGATTTGTCACACCGGGCGGATGGCCCGAACAAGAATTATTAAGATATGGTAAATAACACAATCTCCCACTGTCACTAGTAACATGAGGTACATAATTACAGTTTTTATACGATGATTTATACGAGATTTGTCACACCGGGCGGATGGCCCGAACAAGAATTATTAAGATATGGTAAATAACACAATCTTCCACTGTCACTAGTAACATGAGGTACATAATTACAGTTTTTATACGATGATTTATACGAGATTTGTCACACCGGGCGGATGGCCCGAACAAGAATTATTAAGATATGGTAAATAACACAATCTCCCACTGTCACTAGTAACATGAGGTACATAATTACAGTTTTTATACGATGATTTATTTATACGAGATTTGTCAAACCAGGCGGATGGCCCGAACAAGAATTATTAAGATATGGTAAATAACACAATCTCCCACTGTCACTAGTAACATGAGGTACATAATTACAGTTTTTATACGATGATTTATACGAGATTTGTCAAACCAGGCGGATGGCCCGAACAAGAATTATTAAGATATGGTAAATAACACAATCTCCCACTGTCACTAGTAACATGAGGTACATAATTACAGTTTTTATACGATGATTTATACGAGATTTGTCCACACCAGGCGGATGGCCCGAACAAGAATTATTAAGATATGGTAAATAACACAATCTCCCACTGTCACTAGTAACATGAGGTACATAATTACAGTTTTTATACGATGATTTATACGAGATTTGTCACACCGGGCGGATGGCCCGAACAAGAATTATTAAGATATGGTAAATAACACAATCTTCCACTGTCACTAGTAACATGAGGTACATAATTACAATTTTATACGATGATTTATACGAGATTTGTCACACCGGGCGGATGGCCCGAACAAGAATTATTAAGATATGGTAAATAACACAATCTCCCACTGTCACTAGTAACATGAGGTACATAATTACAGTTTTTATACGATGATTTATACGAGATTTGTCACACCAGGCGGATGGCCCGAACAAGAATTATTAAGATATGGTAAATAACACAATCTCCCACTGTCACTAGTAACATGAGGTACATAATTACAGTTTTTATACGATGATTTATACGAGATTTGTCAAACCAGGCGGATGGCCCGAACAAGAATTATTAAGATATGGTAAATAACACAATCTCCCACTGTCACTAGTAACATGAGGTACATAATTACAGTTTTTATACGATGATTTATACGAGATTTGTCACACCGGGCGGATGGCCCGAACAAGAATTATTAAGATATGGTAAATAACACAATCTCCCACTGTCACTAGTAACATGAGGTACATAATTACAGTTTTTATACGATGATTTATACGAGATTTGTCACACCGGGCGGATGGCCCGAACAAGAATTATTAAGATATGGTAAATAACACAATCTCCCACTGTCACTAGTAACATGAGGTACATAATTACAGTTTTTATACGATGATTTATACGAGATTTGTCACACCGGGCGGATGGCCCGAACAAGAATTATTAAGATATGGTAAATAACACAATCTCCCACTGTCACTAGTAACATGAGGTACATAATTACAGTTTTTATACGATGATTTATACGAGATTTGTCACACCGGGCGGATGGCCCGAACAAGAATTATTAAGATATGGTAAATAACACAATCTCCCACTGTCACTAGTAACATGAGGTACATAATTACAGTTTTTATACGATGATTTATACGAGATTTGTCACACCGGGCGGATGGCCCGAACAAGAATTATTAAGATATGGTAAATAACACAATCTCCCACTGTCACTAGTAACATGAGGTACATAATTACAGTTTTTATACGATGATTTATACGAGATTTGTCACACCGGGCGGATGGCCCGAACAAGAATTATTAAGATATGGTAAATAACACAATCTCCCACTGTCACTAGTAACATGAGGTACATAATTACAGTTTTTATACGATGATTTATACGAGATTTGTCACACCAGGCGGATGGCCCGAACAAGAATTATTAAGATATGGTAAATAACACAATCTCCCACTGTCACTAGTAACATGAGGTACATAATTACAGTTTTTATACGATGATTTATACGAGATTTGTCACACCGGGCGGATGGCCCGAACAAGAATTATTAAGATATGGTAAATAACACAATCTCCCACTGTCACTAGTAACATGAGGTACATAATTACAGTTTTTATACGATGATTTATACGAGATTTGTCAAACCAGGCGGATGGCCCGAACAAGAATTATTAAGATATGGTAAATAACACAATCTCCTACTGTCACTAGTAACATGAGGTACATAATTACAGTTTTTATACGATGAGTTATACGAGATTTGTCACACCAGGCGGATGGCCCGAACAAGAATTATTAAGATATGGTAAATAACACAATCTCCCACTGTCACTAGTAACATAAGGTACATAATTACAGTTTTTTATACGATGATTTATTCGAGATTTGTCACACCGGGCGGATGGCCCGAACAAGAATTATTAAGATATGGTAAATAACACAATCTTCCACTGTCACTAGTAACATGAGGTACATAATTACAATTTTATACGATGATTTATACGAGATTTGTCACACCGGGCGGATGGCCCGAACAAGAATTATTAAGATATGGTAAATAACACAATCTCCCACTGTCACTAGTAACATGAGGTACATAATTACAGTTTTTATACGATGATTTATACGAGATTTGTCAAACCAGGCGGATGGCCCGAACAAGAATTATTAAGATATGGTAAATAACACAATCTCCCACTGTCACTAGTAACATGAGGTACATAATTACAGTTTTTATACGATGATTTATACGAGATTTGTCAAACCAGGCGGATGGCCCGAACAAGAATTATTAAGATATGGTAAATAACACAATCTCCTACTGTCACTAGTAACATGAGGTACATAATTACAGTTTTTATACGATGAGTTATACGAGATTTGTCACACCAGGCGGATGGCCCGAACAAGAATTATTAAGATATGGTAAATAACACAATCTCCCACTGTCACTAGTAACATGAGGAACATAATTACAGTTTTTATACGATGATTTATACGAGATTTGTCACACCAGGCGGATGGCCCGAACAAGAATTATTAAGATATGGTAAATAACACAATCTTCCACTGTCACTAGTAACACGTAGTACATAATTACAGTTTTTATACAATGATCAATAAATTGTACAATCGTGTTTTTGACATGTTTGTTACTTGTATTAAAAAAATATTATTGTTAAATAATAAGAAATCAAAATCGTGAAAATTATGATGATCATTACAGCAGTATTTGTCATTTATTTCATTGAATGTTCCTAGAATTAAAATATTTTTACAAACTAGACTGGTTATCATATAATCTTTTAACAATATATGTGTCTTGAATACTATTAGAAACAATTATACATTGAAGAAGCTTCTTTGTTACTGGATTTCATTTATTAATTTAAAAATAACTCCAATAATAATAAATTTAAATTGTTTAACTGTTATATAGTGTTTAAAAAAGAACTCCTTAGTTTTAATGTGTCCTAGAATCATATTTGGTTCTCCACAGAGTTTAAACGTTTCTTATAGTTTGAGAAACAGTGACTTCTATTATTATGATTTTGAAGTGGATATTTTAAATATTTACAAGAAGGTTCAGTATGAAAACATATGTGTAATGCCAAATAAAAATTGAACTCAAACTTGCTGAACACAGCAATAATCTTGGGAATAATCAAATTATAGAAAATATAAATTAGTTACTTATTTTTTTCCATCAACTATTATTAAATGTTAAAACATTTATGAACGGGCTATATCATGTGCATTAAAATTGTTTTACAAGGGAGGAGTACGCTGCATGATGTATCGCGTAACAGACTTCGCCGATATTTAATACGATTTCTAAACCTCATTTATAGGATGGGGATAAGTGGTAGTTAACTTAACATAATTAGTTATAGAACAAATAAAAACTTCAGAACAAATAAGATTCAAATGCGATTTGTCAGAAAACGGATATCCAGTGGAATGAACTATGGCCAGAAACAGTTATCAGGGTGCAGCCACATAGAACTGTCTCATTTGACAGTTCCTCAGAGCCGAGGAATTGTCATAAAGTGTATATTCATTAAAGTTTACCAAGTCGTCGGAATTAAGATCTGTGCTAGTGATAGAGCGATTTAAATCCTGTCTGTGACCGTAGGAATTTTTAACAAATTGTAGAACTTGTATTGAATCGATTCTTCCCCATAGTACAGTTTAGATTATTAGACCATCGCACAGGCAAATGGCTTATGAGGACAAGCAGAATAAAGTTTGTACATCACACTGGTGTACAATTTTAATATTCTTGCCTTGTTGAGAGTTACATTTCTTACGCATGTATTCTACGCTTGTATTACGTACAACATTTGCAACTGTGGTATTACATCCTGTAAGCATGCATGTGTGGTATATCATAGAGATGAGCAGAATTATGGTAAGGCGTGATTTACCAAAAAAAGGTCGAAGGGAAGAGTTACAAGGATTCAGTTACTGAAAGTTAGGACCTACGTAAAAAGGCAAAGTACGTATACAAAGTTAGGAAAAAGAGTCATTGTCATTGTATTATTGGATGAAGATGTAAATAAAAAAGCTGAATGCGCCAATGAGTTAAGAGTTTATCCTCAATAGGATAGCCACGTGTAAACTAAAAATAGAAATCGTTTATAAATCAAGTCAAGTTAAAACTATACGGATTTACAAAAAGGAGATGCTTATCATGGATGAACAGGTAATATACTTATTATACTGGTTTAAACTTGTTAGGCAGCTATAATTATAAAAAAATTGAGAAATGTACAAAGGGAAAGCAAGTAATAAAATTGCTGAAAGCCATGTAAGGAATGTAAGGTAATAATAATATTAGAGGGAGCTAAATATACAGTAATAAGCTCATCTGGAGTACGCATGTAATATTATTGCCTAGAAAAAAAAAACATTAATAATTAATTTAAATGCTAATTATACGTCCAAAGAGGGACAGGGTGAACAGATTAATTAGTGAGGTAAGTTTGGTAACACGACAGTCAGATGTACACAAAAATAATTTCCTACAATTATGCGTAAGTAGGTAATATATTTTGTAAAGAACTAGAATAATTCGAAGTCCAGGCATAGACCAAATGGATGATTAGCCTGAGGTTGGATACATAGATATCACGGATTGAGGGATAAGGAGGGATAGGGAGATAAGAGTGTCGATATTAAAGCACTTAAGCAATATTTCAGGTACTACCGTGGCGGTAATTGTGGCAGAGAAAGATTGGATATTATCACCTTCACTGTGCATATGCTGAGAGGACAGCTTGCACGTTATGGTGTCTGCAGTAGTCAAGTTATAATGCTTTTAAATTACTTTCTCCTATAATACATACAGTTAGGGCGAGAACATTAATATTGTAGTTTATCAATTCTTTATAAAGCCTCGATTGCATTATTAAAGTCTTTGGCAACAATTTTTTTCGATTTTAATTAATTTTATCTCTCCGCTTTAAAGCATGTAATTTACAGTTAATTCCCTACCTACTTGTTTTCATGTCGTTTAAACTAGTCATTGTCGTAGTTTCCCATGCAGTTCAATGTTTTATTCGTCACTTATACTAATTATCTTTTAAAATACGCTGGAAAATACTGAAGAAACATATTAATTTATTGATAAAAATATTGTAAGTATGAGTATGCATTTCTCATTAAGTAAGAATATTTTATTGTGCCTAAACAATTTTCAATACCTGATTTTAACTTTTAATTTACTTTTAATAAGCATAAAAATAAAAACAGGTCATGAACACGCCTCTATAATGTAGATAACAAAAGTTGAGACACAGGTAACAAATAAAACATCTTTACTTACTAGTTAGAAGAGGTACCAGGCTAAACCTCTGGTCCCTTTTTCACAGTCTCAGGTGTGACGATTTGGCGAGGATTCCAGATGGTAGTCAACAAGTTGAATATTACTGACTGTTGTAACATCTTCCAGAGTTAGCAACCAACATACAAGTTTATTAATTTTTAAGCTACTACAAAAACATGAAGAATATAATAAAATTGATAAATTGGTTTTCATAGAAAAAACTATATGCATTGTTAGATAAAATGGCGTTTCACTCTCAATCAGTCAAAGATATATTTATATCTCCAAAACTAGGTTAGTGGAAATCAACCCCTTATAAACTGTTACTTGTGTGCCTTGAATTTAATCGAATTAATTACCTATGAGACATAATTAATAATAAACTTCAAATAAACGCATAGCACATCACATATGACTAAAACTATTCGGCGTTAAAAATCCGATATTTGTGGAACAAATGACATTAATCAAGTACATGGTTATGATTTATGAAAAGTTAATTAAAATCAATCAACCGTTTTAAACCCAGAAAGATTCTTAAAACAAAAAATAAAATAATTTTTATTGGTACAAATTTTATAAGATTTCTCCAGGTTTAAAAACTAACTAATCTACTGTAGTTTAATTCAGAATATTCAGATGTTTTTCCAGATTACTTTTATCGTAAAATACTGTTCAAATCTTTCCATATTTACTTTCAGAACAATATCTTGTCAATGATTTATGTTTTACTCAACCGTTAAAGTGTAAGGCATTTCACACACACACACACACACACACACACACACACACACACACACACACACACACACACACACACACACACACACACACACACACACACACACACACACACACACACACACACCGTACCTCACGCTGGTCCGGCCTGGAACATGTTGGTCCGGACCCACCAGTTATGAAGTTCTGTAAAGAGCGTATAATATACTGGACTAAAAACTGTTACTTGTACATAAAGTTCATTTTATTGTAAAGTAACTTGCCTAGCGTGAGCATAACGAACTAAATACTCGAATGAGGGGAAATCTCCCACAATTTTTGGACCAAGTCTTTCTGAGTTTCTCTATAGGGCATACTGTCGAACGTTCAACAAGTGTTTTCTACACAGTATGCTTTGATTATGAGTAGGATATTAACACGCACAGAATCGAATACACTAATGTTACTTTTTATAAAGCATAAAAGTTAATTTTGTTTAAAAATTATTTTTCAAAGTTTGTTATTTCACTTGTCATTCCTGATGTATAGAAAATGAGTTCAGCTACATTGTCAGCTATGATTGGTTTGAATTCCTACCAATTATTCACATTATTCGCACCAATTTGAGTGTAAAATTACTAAATATAGACTTGTAACATTGTTTTCTTCCAGTTTCCACGTTCTATACACCTATTTTTAATATTCACACTTGTATTTATTATAAATGTTACAACCTTATATCATATGTACACGGTAAGCAATTTTATTTCTAATGATAAAAAGGCAGTTGAATCCACACTATAAGCTAAACATATGAGTGATTATTAAGATATAAGACGAGTGTATCCTATTTGCGCCGATAATTTGAGTTTTCATAGGATACTTTTATGACCAAACTATCCAATACGACAAAGACAATACAAATTGACAAAATACAATACAATTTCAGTTTTGTATTTGGAGTACACAAAACTCACTTTCACTTTTTAAGGGCTTGATAACTTTTAATGTGGTAAATATTAGAAGGAAAAAAGTCGGCAGTTAGGTTGCGTTTTACAGCTCAATGGATGATGTTTTGGATGAGATAGCTTATAGTAGAGTTGTGAATGCATGCGTAAATAAAGTGGTAGGCACTTATCAGATTTTCTCATACTGTAGAATTGAGAAAGTCTTTATGAATTCTTAGTTTGAATTGTTATAGTTACATATAAATGGAAAAAAATTATGATTATTCTTAATAGATTTAACTATAAATTCGGCATTATTTGCCAATGGCACAGTGTAGTTAAGGCGGTTATCGCAAGATAACCAGATCAAGCAACGTCGAGCTTGGCTGCTGCTTGGATAGGTGACCGCTGAGCGATCCTGTCCTTGCAAAGCGGCCCGCTGCCCGGCCCATATATATCGGAAGTCACTATATATATATATATTATATATGTTATATAGCTTCTTAGCCCAATATAAATGGAAAAAATTATGATATTTCTTAGTAAATTTAACTAAAAATTCGGCATTATCGTTGTAATAGATTCTTAGCTAGATGAGAGTATTCCGCAAGTGGGTATGGATGGATATGATGTGATTGTTAACAAATGCAGTAAGAACCAGAAGAACGGTGTGATTTTGTTTTTATGAATGCATGTTTTTGCGTGTTCAGAAGAAATTTATTTGCATGGTGCAACGTGTATTAAAGTGGACATAAAGTTTTGTGGTAAGAAAGCACTGTACATCCGGCGAACTTGGGTTTTATCTCGACGGTAGGCAAAGTGTTGGGTCGGATTTGCACTGTCTGGTTGTAAACATAATTTTTTAATAGATACCGTGGATAAGCCCTCTCAAAGATACCTTGATTTTATGTATGAGGCGGGTTTTTGTAAGTTTATAAATGTATCTACTAGATTTTAGGGTTTTCTAATGGTATAAATCATATTTTTTTTTTTAACATTAACGATTGAAATGACATATGATTATTTTACCGTTGCCTTGTTTCAACCAAGCTGGACAAAAAACTAGGTCAGACTTTGTTTAAACATAAGAACAATTAACATCTCGTTGAGGTTGCAAGCCATCTTATCTCTTGTTGAAATTGGTTTCCAGTACTAAACAATAAACAAGTTGAATCAAGTTGTGGAAATTACGTCAAGCAGCTTCAAAAATATTTTTACATTGCGAACGAAAATATCACAATTTCCATAAAAAATTAAGCATATGAAACAATTTGGATGATTAGCGGTTTGATCAGATCAATCCAGACAAGAGAAGAGGTGGGCTATCGTTTATAAAGACAACGTTTCGACTCTGCTTTGAAAACCCAAATTAAAAATGGCCGTAATGTTTTAACAAAAATAATTAATTCCTTCAAAATTTAGACAACTATTCTAATAAAGTCAATGACTGGAAAAATACCAAATCAAAATATGTTGGGAAATATTGCAGAAACCTTAGGTATAAACAAAAATAAAGAAAAGATTCCAAATAATTGATCATTTCTAGGCGTCTATGAAAGGTTAAAACTCTACGATGTAAAAGATACAAGGTGTATTCAACAAATATTACGCGAAAGTTGGGGGACAGCCTAGCCGGTGCGGTTTCTCATGTATAACTGAAGTCGTCACGAATGAAGATGAGTACCGGGCAGACGCTTACCTCCGGCTAGAACCCATAACGGACCCAGAACTAGAGCACGTTGACACGGATATGAAGGGCGGCATTGATAACATTCTGGCTCCATTCCTTAAAATTTTGGCATATTTTAATTTTCCCTTGCTTCATATAATCAATAAGAGTATTGATGAGGGCATTTTCCAAAACACTTTTAAACTTGGAAAAGTAATCCCGATTATAAAGTGGACGGAATGATCATGATTTTGGCCGACGCTTTAAATTTCCCATTATAGATCTCCTGGAGAAAAGACGGAGAGAAACATTTCTCCTTTATATATTTTCTTATATATGTTCTATAATTAACCCTTTTTATGTAAAATTCTAACATTTAGTTTTAATACTAATAACAGGGACATCTTTGTTTCATATTGCACTCAAAACTTGGAACAAAAAATTGTATACTATGGATTAATAATACCTCATATTTCCTATTGAGTAATTCTCTTGGAGAGAAATTCATCATGTAAATAATAACTATAGAAGAATTTATAACCATTGTAACATTCGGATTATTAGACGAGAAATAAACAAAATAAACTTCATAATTTAATCAACTTATCGTTTAGTTATTTAATATTAATTAATCCATGATTAAAGAGAGCTAATTGAAATGGTCAGCTAATTACGCGGAGAAATTAATAATAGTACTACGACGTAGATTGGTATCCATCAACATCCATGCAACTGTGTAAACTCATTAAATTTACTTTGCGATTTCCTCTAAGTGCTGTCGGTACACAAATCTGTCAGATATTAAAATTTGATTACTCTGTATGAACTTAAATGTATTATGAATATATTATTTTCTTTATATTTTAACTACCTTTGCAACCAATTATATATCTCAACAGATAATTTTATCATTGAAGTAGTCAAGTATTGTGTAAGAGACATTGGTTTCAAATCTCTCATAATAATTAAAAATAGAGGAATAATATTATTACTCTAGTCAAAAGTTTTCAAACATTATGGCTTTACGCCTAGTGCTATTATACAGGATAATAATTTTATCGTAAGTAGAACAGCTCAATTCTAATGCATATCGTATTGCTAAGCTGTAACTAGGCATATATAAATATCATATTCAATAAATGTCACACCCAAGTTAAATATTCAGTGAACCAACGCGAGATACAGATGTATCTCCTTATCTCTTTGAGACGCAGCCTGAGGGATCTGTTACCTTACTTCTCTTTGTATCCAGTCATATGTGTCACATATGGATTTGCAGATATGATTGACTGAAATATATGAATTAAATGATAAATAGGCATCCGTGTATAAGTCTTTCTCGTGTACCTATAACAAGATTGTACATGAGGAATGTATTAGTTCCAATATGTTGTGTTTACTTATTTGAATTCACATTGGCTAAATACAATCTGCTATTCTTTTTTATTTGGCAATATTAAATTTGGTTACTTCATCTGTGTGGAAGTATATTTTGAATCTAACATCTAGCTATACATTTTTATAAAATGTAAAAAATACCAAATTATTCTGTTACACCATAAATCACCTTTTCCCAAGGTAAGGTGTAAAATTTAAATTTTAATATTGTTATATGTTATAAAAGGTAGAATACATCGTTCCGAGAGTTGGAATCTGTTCTCTTCGTCGTTAGTATCCCTCTGTAGCTTGTGCTAGTGTGATGTGTGATTGTGACCCTCGTACTTGAGCTCGGGACTTGTATCCTGTGCATTGAAAACGCCTGGACTGGGCTCCAAGCAGCTTTTTGGTGTATTTGAACTCTTTTCTTTCCCTTGATTACTTCATTCTGTTCTTAATTTTTGTATGTATTAATACCTCCTCCACCTGACAAAGAGAATAGATTTCAATCCTAGAAACGTTGTGTTATACCTTTTATAGCCTATAACGGTGGAAAACGTCCGTACCCTTGTATGGTTTCAAACCTTCCATCGTTAACTAAAATAATTACAATTATCAAGCGCCGATTTACTATAAATGCATTTTTAGCAGCTTAATTATTGTATGACGATTGCTTGACAAATTCGTTTAGTAATTTTCAATCGCAGTCTATAAATTGATACAGACAAATTAAAAAACATATTATTAGCACTGTTAATACTGTTAATACGAAATAATTGTAAGAGAAATCAAAGAAAAAACTCTCATCAGTTACGCATATACAGAGGAGAACTGTTTATTGTTCACTTAGAATTTACGAGCTGTCACATCAGTGAATATAATCAACTTCTGGACCGGAAATGACACCGGAAGTGAATCACAAATCAGATGTGATTTTGTGACAGTGAGTTCCTCTGGTTACGTTGGAGACTCGACAGCTGCTTTTTATACATCTTGTGAAAGCTTCATATCCTTTATTACAATATTCGTTTCATATATTTCATGAATTACTTCCAAATAAAAAATAAAACAGCTCAAATTGGTTGACTATGATATTTTTATTTATGTGTTTCTTTAAATACTTAAACTCAATTCCAGAAATTTTTGTATTCAATTTTTAAAATTTATTAAAATTAAAATAAAATTTTTTTGCTTTATAACCCTTCTCTATCTGAGTAACAAGAATCGAAAATCATTATTTCGTTATAATTAAACGGAAATTGATTAGTTTTGTTTACATTGCTTACAGATATAATACATGCACAAAAATTAAATATTTATTACAAGTTTTATAAAACTATTGATAATGGTAGTAAAACGTAGATATTGAATGATCATATTCTTTGTTGCACAAATGTTCTGATGACCAAGTTGGAAACAATAATGAATCAAAGCAGGACGAAACATTGTCTTTATAACAACAACGTTTTATTGTTTAACTTGTTACTGGAATTACTTTTCTGGTTTTAGATTGTGAATAACAGATATCGATATTAAGTATCAGTCAAATGGTCCAGACAAGAGTTAATATACGATTATGACTGTAGTATGATGTTAAGATGTTATGAGTTTATACTAAATAGGGTCCTAATAATCGGCCCTCCCCATTTGACCTATGTAAAATATTCACTAACGCTCAGCTAAATCGCATGGAGTAATATGTACCATCATTGAACTCAGTATTCTTTATTTATTTATATTTATCTATATCTTTATATTTAAGCTCGTGAAAAAAATGAAACATACAAACCTTAAATCTTTCGTTAAACATACAATACTTTAAATAGTATATTTTAATTTTAATTTTAGTTAGGTTTCAAATAATAATTATTTAAGTTTAAAAATATAATTTTAAAAGATAATGTTAGTTTTGCTGAACAAAACCTTGAAATTTGAAATTAAGTTTGTGTTAAAGTAATAAATATATTGGTTTTCGCCATTATTATTTCTAGATAAAACTGATGACAAACTAAACTAAAACTATTTCTAAAATTAATACTTAATTTTATTCCAAACCATAAAAATATGTGAATTATATGTCCAATAAACAAATGTTTTATTTTTATTACGAACTTTCGCTATAAATCCCTTATTTTGAGTATTAAATGAAGCTATACACCGGTTATATCTTAAACGTAAAAACTGATTGAAGTTTAATTTTCTTGTAACTTGTAATAACTTGTACATTTAATGGAGTTTTTTAGAATAAAAAACGAGACTTGCCATATTTGGTAGCATACTAAGACCTCATAGAAATAAATGAATTTTATTGTTCTTTTATACGAATCTTAAAAATTATAGCACTAGAAGGAAGGGAAATATTGTTGTCAAATAATAAAATATATAAGAGAAATTTAATGTATTATAAGTAATTATAAGAGTTACGCTAAATTAAGCTGCAAACTTTGCTCTCTTCTCTCGTATTGTTGGATATTTTCTACTTAGGAAAACAAAAAGAAATTAAGTAAGTGGTAGAAGTGGACTCGGAGTTGGCGAAGTTGGTCCTTTTATAACTGCTGAGTCCAACTTTGGCCCCTCAATTTTCTTCTCCGGAGATTTCTCAAAGCCCTTAAGGCTAACAACAATTAAGGTAATTTATTTTTTGTAGTTCCATCTCCTTGTTCCTCCTTAACTTATTTTGCTTGTGAAGAGAAAGAATCAATCTTATAAAACTATAATAAAAAGGACAAAACTATTCAGGATGCCACTGTGTTGATAATTTTTCTAAAAGCATTAAGGTTTAATATTGCGTTCTCATAGTAACGAGGTATAATTATTGTCAGATAAGAATTAGACTAATCATAAGGCTTAATATACAGTTATACAACTCTTAGGAAAGCTAAGAGGTTAAATATTCAAGGCGCATTTAAAGTGCTTTTTAAAAAAAATAGATATAAAAACGTCATCCGTGCTGGGCCATAAAGAAAATCCATAAAAAATATGACTGTTTAGGAAACGTTTTGCACATAATCTGTTGAAATAAGCAGTTTTCCCTATACCTACATGTTGGCAAAATAACCAGATTTGCATTAAAAGCACATTCTGAATATATGTTTTTGGACAGTTAAGCCAGTTGTATAGGATAGTTTAAAGTTAGTTGCTTGGAATTTAAAGACGTTATAAAAAAACATATTTATTTTTCACAAGGTAAATATAAAATTGAAATATAGTTTAATTTTACCCGAGGAAAAATTATAGTGTAATTTTTTTAACCCATCCCATTTTAACCTGTACCAAAATAGTACGGCTGTCGATTAATCTCTATCTTAGAAAAATCCCTGAGGCAGGTTGTTTGGTTATACTTAGCAAATTAGATCTATGAGCAAATTAGATCTCGGCTCATAGAATAATAGGTTTTGTAGTTTAGCGTTTTTTCTTTCTTAAGTATTGGAATTTAGGTATAAGAATTATATGTAATGCCACATTCCGTCATTTGCTAACTATACCGTTTTCTTCTAGACTTTGACAACTAAAATAGACCAAATACTAGTACTTTAAATTTTGTCTTTAGGTTTCATTAAAAAATTATAATTAGACAACTTATACTAAGTTATCCTTTATTTCGAAATTTATTTTTATGTTAAAATAACGTCTATACTTTTTTTAAACCAAATTTAAATGTATATTTTTAATACTGTTAATCGCTATCATATGAATTATTATTATTATAATCATAAATTATTTAAACTATGTACAAATATATTAACGTTATTTCCAACAGGCATTACATTTCTGTTACTCTTCTCTGATGCTACGAAAAAACCTGTTGGCAAAATTACAATTCGTAAAGAGATTGTTGAATAAAATCTTCATACGTTAAACTTGTATGTTACAGGTTGAGATGGAACGGACCTTGTGAACCATGGCAGATCACAAATCACTAATTCTTTCTTGAGATCAGGAGGGGTCTTATTGTTATAACAGTTTCCACTGGCTTGAATTGTATTGTTATAAATAAATATAATGTTAAGCTACTACTAAATTGATGTAATATGCTTTTGTTATCTATAGTTTTTAAGTTTTAACTTGATCATATACTTGATGTAACATTCCAATCGATCCTTACATTACGTCTTGCGTTATAAAGATATGTTTAAGAATTTTAAATGGATTGCTGATATTCATCTCTTAATAACAGGTTAAAACAGATTAAGTGACATTAATAACAAATAAAAGACCATGATCAAAATCAGACATCCTTTAATAATAAAATGTGCCTACACGGATTTCCGATCTTAGATTTTATAGATAACGCAGCTCCTGACGGTGGCTTTTCATCAGTACCGTAAATTTGTATTTGTATATATTCATTAATAATACCCTTTGATATGCTTGGTTACCAAAAACATTTTTAGGGTCTAAAACTTAGAGCAGAACAATTATCGAGTGCAACAGAATGAATGACTGAAATTGAGGCGGCCCCTCCAGAAAAATTACACACAAAACACGTGCATACATACATACAAATATCATTTTTCTATATATATGTTTTATATATAAAATAATATTCATACATTTACGGTGACAGAACATGTTACGTTGACACTTCACTTATGTCACTGGCATGTTATCAGATACTTGATAAACTGGTAAGGCCTTTATGATACACAAAAAGGAATTAATATATTGAAAATAAATTAGGTATGAAGTAACATATTTTTATCCATTTCGGATACTACAGGATCTTTTTATTGAATAATAATTAGTTTAAAGATCTACTGTGAAACTATTCAGTACCATGTATGATTTATGGTGACATATTTCAAAGGCTTATTATACTTTCACCGTCAGAATCACAATATGTGCCGTAGTGGTAAGTGGATTCGCTATAAAGTTAACATAACATAACTCAGAAACAAACAAATAAGTCAATAAAATATACAGCACATCATTAAACACGATCGTGAGTATTACTCCATTTAGGCTGTGGATCGGCAACTGAAGATGGATGACTATAGGAAATTCTCGGGAGTGTTACTTGTAATACTTAAATATATACATAGCTACTTAGATTATGAGATACGTTCTAAACTCTAAATCCCCAAGTTTAATGTTTAGTTACAAAAACTTTGCAAATATTAGATACTGCATACAGTTTGGTTTTATCACTTTTCATTCAGATTTCAATACGCAATATATTTCAATAAACAGACAATAATCTTTCAACTTATTTAACTAAATTCTAAAAGAAATTATGTTTGTGTTTGTGCTTAAGGTATAAATGATGTTTATATAATTTTACTATTGTACATATTTTCAAGAAAATAAATATTTTTTTCTATCTATCTATCTTCTATTCTAAAAGAAAACATAAGTATAATAATTATCCTTTTCTTGATAAAGAACTACCTAAACCTAATTAATTCCTAACTTACTTTAAAGTTCTTAATTGAACAAGTATACAACTGTATTATAGAGACAAAACAGATATAACAGAATATTAAAATTTCCGACAGAACATAAACCTTAAGTTATTTCAGACTTTAATTAGGAGCAAACTAAATACAAATTGTCAAGTTCATATGGTTATTCTATGAAAATGTAACCCACAGACAGTTATACAGGTAGACAGACGGATAAGACCAAGTTGTACCAAGTTTTAGTCCTCCTTTGTATTGAGAGTTATTAGGCAGAAGGACGGGTGGACGGACTATAATACGATTTCAATAAGGTTCTGTCGAGTCTTTAACAATGAACATGCTTGAAAGATAATTAAATAATGCTGTCTCCTATCTGTGTAAATGTGAAATATTACATATAATCAAGGGATGCTAAATAAAAGAATATTTAAATTATTACTTTTCACTTACCCATTTATTTAGTTGTACGATGCCCTCTCCGTAACTTCCCTAACCAAAACATAACTTTACAAACTTTCGAACACATTAATATAGTCACTCTCGGCTGACCAGCATCGCTATCCAAACCAGGGCCGTTGGTGTCCCGCCGCACCGCCTCCTGGATGTCGTCGTCGTCACCTCCGTCTCGTCCCGTCACCGCTCTCGGTCCGTCTGTCTGCTGTTCACTGTCCACTCTGCTACTCCCCACTCCATACCATCGCTTCTTGGAGGGAGAATCCCCTTAAATATTCAGACGAAGGGATATTTGTGGGGCCCCTTCGTCACAATATCCTTTAAAAATCTGTTATTTTTATATTAATAACTTAGGCTAAATAATTCAAACTAATTTTAATTCCCCAGCAGCAGATGAAATACTGTTTTAATATTTATTGCTGGTCTTAATATAATATGTGCCTGAACGCAATAATCTCTTTCAAACGTAATATGAACACCGCTGAAGGTTGTGCTGTACCTGACAATGTAAACTCTATTGGACAGAAAAGTATTTATGTTTTACTGACGACGTTGTCTGTCTCTGACAGTCTATTTTGTCATCTCGTACCTGAAGATGACAAACTTTGTATTACTATTTAGCTGTCATTCTTATTTGGCTGACAGGATTTGTAGAGCTTTTTGAATAAGGTATATTTAAAAATTTATATTTAATTTCTTTAATATATAAATAAAATTCACAGTTTAGTTTATATTCTAACAGATTTAATGTATATACTTTTTAACTGTAAACGCTGTACGTAGTTACTTGATAAATAAAGTTGCATAGTACCTAAATTAAAGGCATAAATTATTTACTATAAAATATTCTGGATATCAAATATTCATCATTTGTTATTTAACAAGTTTATACCTTATTACTACTAACAATAAAGTAACGTCTTTCATGTATGTCAGTTTATATATATTTCATAATATAAATATTTTTATGATTTTATTTCTTTTGGCTTTCAAAGCACTCTTAATTGATAAATCAATTCCATTAGTAAGTAGTTTTTAATTACAGTTAGAAGAACCTATATTTGGATAATTTGAAACGATAAGTTTCTGTCTGTTTGGCCATCCGAAGTATCAAAAATCATTTTAATCTTTTCTTGGAGTTTATTTTCCAAAGAGGTTGCAACAGAACTTAGTTTCATCCCGTAAAAAGTGCAGACAGATCAGCTAGATCTGTATAAAGCAACTACCGTTGATAAAGATTCTAACAGGTTCCATCAAATTCAAACCGATTACAGCAGAACTCAGCTTCATTTTGTGACAGTTGCTAAAACGTCACAGAAGAAATCCTTTTTCACCATACTTACATCACAACAAACACATTTCTTTCTTTTAAAAATATTTTATAATAACTTAATAAAATCTAAATTTTATATAGTTTCCATTGTCAGTTTGTAATTAAAGCTGGTTGGTTTCCTATAAAGTTTGTTAATAAATCATGTAAACAGGTATTCGTAAAAGTGGTGAGAAAAATTATTTACACCAAACGTCTGTTAAATCGTTTAGAAACCACGTTTAGTACAAACCAGAAAACGACAGTCTGGGAAAGCGAAATATTGACCACCTGAGAGCCTTTACGCACGAAAGGAAGCAGTTTACTCAGGACGTGACTGTACTGTCAGCGGAGGTCACCGTAACACCTTTACAGTTTTACACAGTTAATTTCCCAAGACACTAAGGTATAAAATTTTATTGTGTACTTTAACAGGTTTCATCAATCTAACCAAAACAGTTTCAAAATATTAATTTATGCGTTTTAAATATGGTTTAATAACTCAAGCAACTAAAGTCATTATTCAAGACGAGGTTTTAAAGTTTAAAACATTTAAAATTAGGACCTGTTCTAGATAGTTTAAAAACTTAGTAAATGAACTGGACTCAAGGAATAGTTTTTAAGTTAGTTAATGACTATTAGTATCCAATAAAGGATGGTCTACAAGGATTTTGGCAAAAATATTAAAAGAAAGCATATCCCAAGATGTGCATAATTATAAATTTGTTGTTTAGCAGATATAAATGAGCAAGGGAAAATCCTGGTATCGCTTATTATAATAAAGAGTTCTTATTTTTAGTTTGGACTTTGGACTTTACTTGATGTATTTCTTACATTACACTTTAAACGATGTACATCTTGAGCTATGGTTACGTTACATTTATTTGCTGAACTCCTTGTAGACTATCTTCCTCTGGATGTAATAAAGAGAACTTAAACATACTTCTTAAATCCAGCATTCATTTAAAAAGTGTAAAGGATAGTGAAGATGGAACTAACTCAAATTCTGACAAAAAATAAAGTGGATCACATGCACATTAGGAAACCCATAGAGTAGTGGCAGTTTTTATTAAGAGTTGGTCAATCCTATGTTTTATTGAATGTTTATTGTTTTCTTATTGCGACTGCTTTAGATGTTATTATCTTATTTTCAAATTAAATATTGCTTTTAGTAGAACTGTTGCTTGGTTTGTGTGTGGCTATTATTTAATATGTGTTTGTGTATCCCTCATCTGATGTCCTTAAAAGATGGGAGAATTATTAATAATTTTCTTGTTCCAATAAATACAAGCCGTTTATTTTATTTTTAAATAGATTCATAGATTATTTTCATTTAGTCATTTTAGTTCAAACATTCTGACACGATTGGCGAAGATAATCCGCTTAAAGTAATACAATAATATTTATTTTTTTTAACTCACTTATAAAAATATTATTAACCGAGATCATATAGCTAAGAAATAAATCTGATGAGTGGGATATGATTCAGCTTTGTGTATCCATAGCAGTTTAGTATAACTCTCACAGTACCTCTAATGAGTTTAAAGTGTAATGTAATTAAAGTTGTGTGATGAATTAGTTACATTCTAAATGAATTGCTGCTGGAAATTTAATCTCTGTAGAGCGACCTCTCATCACCGTACTTTCAGAGCATTAACTTTACTTCACAACTAGTTGACCATTACAGCTATAATGCTTTAGTTAAACGTAAAGTAATATTTAAATGATAAAGACACAATTATCTACTTCAGATGCTATGAATGTATGATTATGTGTGTGAAAAAATATCCATTGATTGAAGTTGTCTATAAAGATGAGTAGAGTATGCTATAGTTAATTAAATGATTATATTAGTTAACATAAATCGATATATCTAAATGTAAATTAATATGGCAAAACTTATTTCTTACAAATTTATTGGGGTTTGATTATGTCTGTTTGTCCGGGTAATTTCTCGGAAACGAACTGGCTCGTGGACTTGGAAATTGTGCATGAAGCTTCATTTGTATAGAAGAACACTGACTTAGGTGATGGTAAATGTCAGAGTATTGGATTCCCACTGAATATTTTTACACGACCAACCAAACCAAGAATCTTGGTCTTATTTAAAATCATGAATGCAGCATTAAAATATTAAAATAAATATATGTACAAAGGAACTCAGTTCTCACAAAGAGTTGGAAACACGAGACATATTATACATGATTCATGTGCCCTAGCTAGCCCGTCACATACGTAATTGTATATAGACTTGATATGTACACGTTTATTATTTAAACACTGAAACGAAACCCCATTAATAAAATGGCCAAGGTTTTAAACATTGCACGATATTGCGAGAAAGGCTTGGAATTTAAATTCGTGTATAATACTTGAATTCTGCAAGAGTGAGTTCTATGATGCGTAGTTTTAACGTTCCACCTCTTTTCTGTATGATTGTCAGTCTATCTGTCTGCCCGCAGAACATCTCAAGAGTAAAATGAGCTATTCATTAAAAGAATTCCTAGCAACCTCAAAAAAAAACCAGTTACGACGGGTGTTTAGTCTAACTTATGCATTGCATATTCTAAATTGTATGCAGCTTAGAGGAGAGGAAGTAGGGATGTTTATTGAGACCACAGAAGTCGAATAAATTTAAAGGGGTTAAGTGCATACCTGTGAAATGCTAGGCAACCAAGGCTCCACAACTCTGAACCGCGAGGCGACCAAGACGGCATAACTTTGAATCGCTAGGCAACCATAAGGGGATAACTGTTAAACATTGAGGTGACTATTAGAGACAACTGTGAACCACTAAACGACCGTGACAGCACAACTATGAACCTTAAGTGATAAACGCCATAAGTTAATCGCTAGGTGACCAAGACGCACAACTTGGAACCAGGAGATGCCCAAGACCAGCATAAAAAGGGCAAACATCACGATACTATAGATATACATAATATATAAATTAGCTCACCTCGGAGAGTTCTGAGCTACCTTACATCTTACCCACACTACCAAAGTACCTGGAATATCTAGATCCAGTAGGAAGTGGGTAAAATAATGGTCTAAAGACAGGCACACGCGCGCGCGCGCGTACACACACACACACACACACACACACACACACATATAACGTGCCATATTATAGATAGTCATCATACTTTTTTTATTTATGTATGTGTAGGCTGACTTGCTCCACATTATCAATATATTCTTAATATTACACTATTTACACGTGATATTCTGATAAATGCAATTAATCTTGCTGAGATTTTTTATAGTTTTAAAGCCATCAAGAACTAGTAATCTGCTAAAAATGTCAAAATGCATTAAGATTTATCATACATGATTTATAACTGTCTTTGTAAAAACTCTAGTGCCAAGCTTTTTATCCAAACTTTTTTATATCTTTAAAAAAAATTTTAAAAGAATAACATTTTTTGTAGATTTAGGTCCGGAATACAACTACTTCAATTGATTTCTAAACTAGATCGTTATTGATCTATATTTTAAGTTTATTTCATTTTAACAAAACATTTTTAATCAAATTCTGTTTAATCTATAACTATTAACTTAATAATATTTAAACCTGAAATGTTTTACTTAGCAACGAAAAAGTATTTCTTTAACCTTATAACATTTATCAAACAGTTTTGTACAGCAAATGATTGCTTATGTTACCTGATCATGATATTTTTTTAAAAGCATCGGTGTAATCTTTGAAGACTTTTCTCAAGATATGGTTTGAAGTTGAGAGGAAGACGATGCGACAAGTAATGTGGATGCAATAAACATGTTCGCTTTAGATTTAGTAAGAAACCCGATTAATTGTACTACATTAAGTGTCTAGTTTTTCTATGGTCCTTTTATCAAAATGTTGTACCAAGTTTTAGTCCTCCTTTGTAATGAGAGTTATTAGACAGAAGGACGGGTGGACGGACTACAATACGATTTCAATAAGGTTCTGTCGGGTCTTTAACAATGAACATGCTTGAAAGATAATTAAATAATGCTGTCTAACAACTGTGTACATGTGAAATATTACATATATACTCAACATGACTATAATTATACTAACCAATTACAACATTAGCACTCTTAGGTAATGTCTAAATGGACACTCTACTCTAGTCAGCAATCGTTACAATGACACTGTTATGGCGCACCCAGGTTAGAACATCCAATGGTACTAGGGCCAGTACTTAAACAGGTTTTCGCCCTTCTACCATGTAATACTGCCTCCCCCCCTTATTAGGTTGGAGAACGATATCTAAATTTAGGTCACGTGTGCTGCAATCTATCGCAGACTATATGCATCAACACGGCTAGAGGATAATGTAGATCCGTAAATTCTCACTGTGATGTCTTGAACTTAGAATTATAAATACTTACTATATAACTGGGGTTTGGTTTATCAGATTATATATATTTATTAATTATCATTGTAGTCCAAGAAGCCTCAGATAAGAAAAAAAAACAATTTTATATATAAGACGAACCCCTTGATATAGGAAGGAATTCTATTTGATTCTCGGTTGCCATTTAAATAATTTAAGAGTTCATAATATAAGGCTTACTCTATATGATTATTTGATTAAAACCTTGTTCTATCCGGATTAATTCTACAAAATCTTTCAACTGCTTAATGTGGTTTTATATGAAATTTATTTATGTTGGCAATAAGTTTATCCTACTACGAATCAAGTTACAAAAGTTGTAAAGTTACTTTCAATCGATAATTTACACACATTTAGCCAACCTTAACTGATCTGCTTGCCGTGGACTGTTATTTAGAATTCTAAGGAAAGTAAAAATATGCACACACAAAACTATGGACTGAAGGAAGTCGAATTTTTACTCAAATCGAGTTCAAAATGTACATACCAAATCTTACTTTAACTCAATTAACGAGCGTGTATGAATGACAAAGCTAATTACTATTACTCTTTTACAGGACTAGGACAACTTATCTTGTATCTGCTAAGACGATGTAAAAGTAAAAATTCTTTTCTCAATAATTAGGGTCCGACTGTTTTTCCACAGAATATCTCAAGAATTAAACAGACAACATACTTAAAATTCTGGCATCAAATAATTTTTTTTCTCAGCTTATTACAGGATGAATTATTTCATCCCAAATAAATCTAGTATTACTGGAACTCTCACTACTATATTCGAAGAATAAGAGAGCAGATTTGCAATGTGTCAAAATAAATGATTTGGGGATAAATATCGCTTATTTTTCTTTAATACTTGATGAATCGGTGCTATTTTTGGGTGCTATACTAATGTGGTGATATATCAATATTACTGTAGATAAGTTTGATCTATTATTAGGATATTGACAAGATCAGAATTTTACGTTATCGGATATAACATGTCTGTTAAACAATGTGGCCTTTTAAAAAAATATTTCTAAATTTTACAACTGTTGGAGACGAGATAATTCAGGAATCACTATAAATTTAGTTCCTGCAGTAACTTTAACAATGCTATTTATAGACGAATAATTGTCAAATATTTCGTTGTATTTAATATTGTGTAGTAATATTGAAATTTAAATTTAGCAGCAGAAACGTTTTACTTTTTTACATGGAAAGTCAAACTAAAGATTTCCTTAAGATTTCAATATGAAATAACATCTCATTGTGAATAAATGATTATGCAATGTATTAGAGAAACTATGAAAGGTATTATTTATATTAAGTATATTTGTATCATAATACAGTTGTCAGAGGAAGCACAAGCAATGCCTTAACCATTGTAACCCCTAGAGTCAAACCTAAACGAATTTCTATGAGTAATGCGCAAAATGCAATGTCCAATATGTACCTTAAATTATTTATGAAAAATACAGGGTTTTATTTATTGTTTTAGTATTATTGTTTAAACTTTTTGTTATATTAAGATAATAGCGACAGGAAAGTTCTGGTTTGAAGTTTTTTACATAAGTAAATTTTATTCGATACCACATAAATCTACTTAAAATTAAAATAAATTGTGCAATGTTTTACCTTATGCTTTACATCAGACGACTGTTGAGTTTTTGGCAAATATGAGACACGAATCTCATTCCCTAGTCCTTTCTATAATATTAAAACTAAATTTAGGGATAAGTTTTTATTACACCAAGTGACAATTTCTTAGTACGAGTGAGAGAGAGAAAATATTGCTGCGCGTTCATAAAAGTTGTTGTCTTCCAGGATTTCTTGATAGAATAATAAAAAATTGAGAGATAACATCGACTAAAGTAGTAATAAGTTACTTGTAGGGTATCATATTTACTTTAACTAACCCAACTTAAGTATAAGAAATACCTAAGTAGTAGAATAACAATAACGTGGGTGGTAGGAGATATTTAGTTTTTGAACATATTTTGACGGGATATGGAGGTATGTTTTGCACGGGCGAAAACTTTTTGTTTCGCTTTCACGGAACGCGACGTCACACTCGTTCGCTATTTAAACCGCTAGGGGCGGTATAACGCGGCAATGTTTGTTAGGGCAGGGCGTTGCTCAGTAGCTATCCAGGCGTGCTAGTGAGAGGCTGCTGTCTCTCCTTGTGGAAGTGACTTAATTCATTTTGCGAGCTATGGATGTTTTTTGCACGGGAAACATTTGTTTCGCATCACTCATGTTTATGTGCTTTCGAAGCAGAATTACTGTTTTACTGAGACGTAAATAAACCGTTTATGTAAGCTTGAAAGGGAAATAATAAACCACAATAAGTCAGAACTTAAAAGTTTGACTGAAAACTCTATCCACCGTCCTCCACAGTTAAGTGAATTGTATAAACTACAAGTAACTTTCTGGCGTGTTTGAAAGTGTACTTGCAGTGCACAAAGAGTAAACAAAGACTAGAACTGTGAGCTGCTCATCTCTTAGCATCATATAGTTGGTTGGTTATTGCGCTGACCAAACTGGGTACGGATTTACCATTGATTCTATGTCTATGTGGTATGAGTCTACTATAACCCATTCTCGGTTACAAAAATTACCCTTATCTCCTAAATACTTAAGTGGCAAGAACTGGAACTCATCTTAGCGCAGTGTTATCCACCGGCATCTGCTGTGGAACTTTCCTCTCCCTCTTACCTTCCTAGACAGTGTGACATAATGTCTTTAATTTAACAGTAAATTTCTGCTGCCTTCCCCCTAGGAACAATGATTTTTTGTATGATATTATATCTAATATACCCCATCAGGATATATGAAGTGGCGTAACTTTTTTAAAACCCCTTTTGTAATTTTTAAAATATCATTGCATATTATTAAAACGTAAAAAACCGAATATCCAAACATTTTTAATAGCGACCTTTGTTACAAAGTGTATAATATTCAAGAAATACAATTAAATGCAAAACTTTTTAAATTTTAATTTGTTTTATATCTTGCGCCGTTCAAGAGCGCTAAAAATATTTTAATTATAGTTATAATATATTATTACAGATAGTCCCATACCACATACTCAAAACAACGCTATTGACTTTAAACCATTTCTCCAGCCCTAACAAGCCCTTTATATAGCTGATACGTACAAAGTTTGGTATTCGAGTACTGTGATGTAGCGTGAGAGAATTCCATATCGATATACTTAAAAGTGAAGGATATATTTGAAGACCATACTTCCTTTGTCAAGAACGCGCGAGAAAGGCAAATTTTCTGACTAAGCATTATTGATATATCTTGCCTCTTATGTCGTAAAGAATTTTACAATATTCCAGGAAGAGTACTGTCATAAACCGGAGAAACACTATTTATCAGTTGTAAAATTATTTATTTTTAATAGTATTAAAATTAGGTAAATTTTGTAGACACATATGTATTCATTTTAAATGGGCATATGCAATATACCGTAAGCTAATAAGTACCGTATTTGTAATTAAATCCAGATTGATTTTTGTTCAAAGACATTAGCACATAGATTGGGTGAGTTTTGAAACAATAACAAATATGGCTTCAAATTAAATCGGCATATGCAATTATACCGTAGGGTAATAAGTACCGTATTTTGTAATCAGATCCAGATTGAACTTTGTTGAAAGACATTAGCACATAGATTGGGTGAGTTTTTAAACAAAACAAATATGTCTTCAAATTAAATCGGCATATGCAATATACCGTAAGCTAATAAGTACCGTATTTTGTAGTCAGATCCCGATTGAACTTTGTTCAAAGACATTAGCACATATATTTGGGTGAGTTTTTAAATAAAACAAATATGTCTTCAAATTAAATCGGCATATGCAATATACCGTAAGCTAATAAGTACCGTATTTGTAATCAGATCCAGATTGAATTTTTTGTTCAAAGACATTAAGCACATAGATTGGGTGAGTTTTTAAACAATGTTTTTTATTTAAATAATGTAAAATGTAGGGAACTATCTTCTACAAAAAAATTTCATAATATCATTCTCTAATACGTATCTTTTTATGTTCTGCGATCTCTTCAGGTTTCTCAAAATAAATTACAGGGGCTAAAGCATAAGAACCATGACACTTTGTGAGGGCAAGTTTGGGCCATAATCTTCTGGTATGAAATTTTGTTCCAAATTTGCAATTTTAGATATATAGCGGTTTTTTTACTTACATATATTTATGTTAATCAATGACTACCTAATTTTTTATTAAAATGTATGAATTAATAATAAAAGAGTTTTACCAATTTAGAAATAAATTAAGAATTAAATTTCTGCAATATAAATAATGCTTATGAATTTTTTAAGGCTCTTAAATTAAATAACTGCCATAAAAGTCTATAATGTAACATATAATTTGTGCTATAGAAATCTTAGGTGCTGGACATGTTAAAACTGTAGTCCCAAAAACATAATTAGAAACTGTACAAATATACCCAAATTGAACCTAATTGTGTTCAAACTAAATTTTTATTATATGCATTTTAAATTTGTATATCACAATTTTTAAAATGATTGATAGATCGACTTAGAATACAAATCATTATTAGAATTATATACAATGTAATTTGTTATTGAATAGAAACAAGTGTGTAAGTTTCGTTTTTGCGATATTTTATGGTATCAAGAAATTTCCTTCAATACGATAGATCTAAGCCAGTGTGCAAGGAAATGCATCATTTCTATTGCTTATCTATACTTTCTGGATCTCTATAATTTATAGCAAAATGATTGCAAACTCACACTCACTTACACTATGATTGCGAGACAGAAAAACTAATACACTTGTTAATAGCTATAATTTGGAGCTCAAGAGAACCCTAAGATAGAAAGACAAAAACCTCTAAACTAATTCACTGCAGTTTTACAATAGGATCTTCTGTTCTACGTTAAAAACAGTGAATTAAAATAAACCAAAGGGGTTCTTTTTTAGAAATAAAGTATAAAATATTTTACCATGCATTTACTGTTATGACTACACTTATATTAAAATATAATTGAAAAATATTGACAAATGTATTACCACTGTTATGAGTAAGTTTAACTATATTAAGTTTTATACACTATTCTTATAAAAAAATACACTAATTTAATTAATATAAGTGTGCCATTCTGAAGCAACAATTTTTAGCCAAATTCATTATGATGTTTATAAGTAGAACAATACATTACCTAGTGTAAGTGTAGTGTGTGTATTAGTGTGAGTGGGGCGACCTCCTGCCGCACTGGCCGCATCACCCTTGTAACAATCAGAAAATACAGCATATAAATGATGTATCATGGTAAACCATGCACTTACCATAACCAATATAATTAGAGAAATATACCTTAATTAAATAAGTATTATTCAAAATTAAGTATAATTATGGAACAAACATGTAAACTTTAAGTATAATATAAGCAGATAAATTTATTATTACCTTAATGTGGTTGTGTAGTGGAGGTTTATTTGTTCTAGTTAAATGTAGTTCTACACGCACGCACACTCTCACACTGTTCATTCATACAAAACATTCATACTTTGCGTGTTTTGCAACACACCGTGGAGTAGTGTTAAATGTTAGTGTCACAGAGAGGACGCCAAGCCAACGCAGGACCGAGGCCAACTGAAAATAATCAGAACAAAAACTCTCGAATCACAAAAATGACACAAATGAGTTGGCTGTTTGATTTCTAGTAAACTTATAATAAAATGTTTACAGACTAGATATTTGACTACAACTGCAGTTTCAGAATGGCATTAAATTTACACCTGAAACATCCCAAATACTTACGGTACTGAGTCTTCTTGCATTGAGTTTTAAAGTAATATTGCTACCTGAAACATAATTACAAGGAAGTAATAAGAACAGAATAAGTATTTATTTGCTCATATAGATAATAACGGGTTATAGAGTATTTAAATATATATAAATATATATAATTATATATATATATATATAATATATATATATAAAACGCACCATTATATACATGTCTTAAATATATACATATTGTACAAGACTTTAACTTTTTTACATGATAATATATAAAATATGCCTATTATAAAAAATACTTTTAATGATATTATATATGATATATATATATATATATATATATATATATATATATATATATATATATATATATATATATAAATATAATATATAAAATATATATATAAATATATATATATATATATAATTATTATATATATATATATATATATATATATATATATATATATATATACAGGGTGTATATTATGTCTGGAAACACCCAAATATATCCTTTAATAATTTAAATATAAATTTGAAACCTCTTACAATCGTGATAGAGATTGGGCATCTACTTTTTAGAACAATGTTTTGTTATGTCACACCAACGGGGGACGTTCCTGCCGAGGGTATCGTGAATATTCTTAATGGAAGCCTATACCTTGTGATACATAATTTTAAAGGTAATAGCTTACTGAATTGAATGCCACAAACCGCATCTCAAGGGAATTATTCTATCAGAAAAATAGAGCATTTTTTAGTATTGAAAATTTACTGATGTTCAAACAATGTAATTTTAACATGGTTCTTGCCACAAAAATGTGTTACACTAATTTTTTAGCATTTTTTTAAATGTTCAATTAAATAAAAACAAAAATTTCATTTTAAGCTGGTTCTATTAGCACAAATTTGCCAGTTTTTAATACAGTACAATTATGGAAATACATATGTTATTGATTTCTTATTACAAATAAAAAATAATGTATGCTGTTAGAAAAAGTCTTACAACAAACGTTTTACCTGCATTTGGTGTCAAAGCAATTGTTCGAACTGTGTTCCTTCTACGGTTTGACAATGAACCAATCTTGTGTAAAAAATGATTCGACAGAGTTGCCTACCTAACATTTCTTCAGTTATCAAAGCAATCTCCTCTATAATCCTGTTTCTTAGAGTCTTCCAAATTATGAGGCTTTCTTCTATAAACATTGGATTTTAAATGACCCCATAGGAAATAATCGATTGGTGACAAATCCGGAGATCTTGGAGGCCATTCGATTTCTCTCTCCTCTTCACGGCCAATCCATTTATGAGGAAACCTTAAATCCAAATACTCTCTTACCTGTCTCCCATAATGGGGTGGAGCACCATCCTGCTGAAACCATACAATTATCAAAGTATTTCTCCTGATGCAATTTGAATAGCTGGGATTATTTCATTTTGGAGCATATTGTAGTAAAGTTCGGCATTTAAATTTCCATTGATGAAAAAGGGTCCAACAATTTTGTTACCTAAAATTCCACACCATACGTTCAGTTTTTGTGGTTGCTGTGAATGGGACTCAGTAATCCAATGTGGGTTTTCACTAGCCCAGTAACGGCAATTGTGCCTGTTAACATTGCCATTTAGGAAAAAAAGTTGCCTCATCAGAAAATAGTATGTTGGTCAGAAAATCTCTATTGTCATCACATTTGCGCATCACAAGTTCACAAAACTCAACTCTTCTGTCGTAATCATCCTCACTTAACTGTTGGACTAAATGAACTTTAAATGGTTTGTATTTATTAATTTTCAAAATCTTACTCACAGACATAGGGTGCATATCATATTGCTGTGCTGCTTTTCTGAGCGATGTATGTGGGTCTTCAATAAATGTTTTGCAAAACATCTAGTGCATGTTCTTCATCTGTTGCAGATTGTATCCCTACCCGACTTTGGCCGATTACGTACACTCACTCCCTGTCATTTCAAAACGCTCAATAGTTTTTTGATATTGTTGAAACACTTATGGGATTCCTTTCTGGGAAAGTGTCATTAAACAAATTACAAACTTCCCGATAAGATCTTTGACGATCGCCATATCCTCGCATCATCAACAGAGTAATTCGTTCTTCTTTCAGACCAATTCCATTAAAATGCCAAATAAAAACTGAACTACTGTAATTAGATAAACTTGTTGACAGCAATGCTTCAGAGACACTGATTAACTCGACAGGAATGATATGACCTTTGTCCATTTGTAATTCCCAAGCTTAGACCTGTCTAGTGAAAGCTCCATGCTCAACAAACTGAAACCTGTAGACCAGATGATTAATAACACAATAATGTTTCTCATAGGCTAGTGACCTTTGTCTCTTTAAACCTTCCTGCTGACTGGAAAACACCAAGTACAGATTCATAAGTAATCAGAGAAAGTGACTCATAAGTTTTATTCATTGTAATAAAAACTGGTAAATTTGTACTAATGGAACCAGCTTAAAAATAAATTGTTTATTTTATTTTAATTGAACATTTAAAAAATGCTAAAAAATTTGTGTAACACATTTTGTGGCAAGAACCATGTTTAAAATTACATTGTTGAACATCAGTAAATTTTCAATACTAAAAATGCTCTATTTTCTGATAGAATAATTCCTTTGAGATGCGGTTTGTGGCATTCAATTCAGTAAGCTATTACCTTTAAAATTATGTATCACAAGGTATAGGCTTCCATTAAGAATATTCACGATACCCTCGGCAGGACGACCCCCGTTGGTGTGACCATAACAAAACATTGTTTCCAAAAAGTAGATGCCCAATCTCTATCACGATTGTAAGAGGTTTCAAATTTATATTTAAATTATTAAAGGATATATTTGGGTGTTTCCAGACATAATATACACCCTGTATATATATATATATATATATATATATATATATATATATATATATATTTGTGATTTGTCGTATTGCACGAAATGTAAACAAAGAAATTTATCGGACATGTAAATAGTGTATTAATTAGTAACTAAACATTTGATGGAGAGCAAAAATTGATATTTTACTAAGAGTGTGTAGATTATTGGTAGGCGTTATTTATACAAAAGACGAAATGGCATGAGAGAGGCGTCACAGGACACATTTCAGCCATACTGAAAGGAGAAACACGTACACCAAGGTAGTAAAACGTCATGGATGTTGTATTATTAGGTGAACAGACATAAATAAAGAAGGACAAGTGTGTTTGTGCGCAATATCAGCTTTCTCAACTAACTTAATTCGTACGCATCTTTGTATCAAGCTCTAAAATTCAATTTACATTTCCATTTTGTGCTGGTAAATTAATTCACTTAGTAACGTACGTTTCAAATCTGAAAAGTAATAAAGCTCAGTTTTTTAATACTAACTAGTATTTTATTTGACCATTTAATGCGTTAGAAGTAACTAATAATAATACTTTTTCAGTACGGTCCAATAAAAGACATGCGTTATTAAAGAGGGCTTTCTCTAGAGAAAGGATTAGCGTATAGCTCAAGACGCGCAAGAGGAGAGGTGAAAAAGATAAGTTAATGTGTAAGCTCCCTGCAAAGTCCATTAACTACACCACTACACTTTATAAAGCACAGAACTAACTGAAAAAACAGTTCATTGAATCTTTGTCCATTAAATATGTATAATTAAACAAGTATTGCGTATAAAAAATTATAAACATTATTTTTTTGCAGTATTGCATCATAAATAGATTTTGATTTAATAATAATTTAATACACTACTGCTTGAGTAATTATAAAGAAAATATTATGATTAATATAATGCTTAAATTATAATAATTTTTCACGTAACAGGCTTCTCTAAGGATATAACGAGGTACATCCATTTAGCCACATGGACTTTAAGTTAGTAGCTTAATTTGTTCTCCGAATAAAATCATATTGATAGGAAAAGCTTTTATTCAGTTAATTAAAATTACAGTTCAATATGAGTTTCATATTTATTTCAATGTTCATTTCCAGGAACCATTCGATCTAACTATACAATTAACTCAATTCAACTGTATATAAAATCTGACTCTTCTTAGAATATTTCCTTTTCTAATATTCTACAAAACAACTTTGTGGTTTGTTCCCAATTCCTAACTGAGTAAAAATGCGTGATCATCATACTACTTAATAAGCGAGATTATTTTTTTATGAATCGTTAGGTTTTGTAATAACTTACATTCATAAATATGAGAAAAGTTATAGTTACCACACATTTTTAATACAGCCCTACTTAATGTCTGTAATCAACAAAAGTTTCTATTTATAACGCTATTCCGTTACAAAACTTTCATAGTTTTATATCATCTCTGGAGTAATGTGTCCAATAACGTATATGGAATTAACTGGATCATTCACTATCAATATTCATGAAAAAAAACGAAGAATATAAATCATTTGAAAATATTTCCTAACCTCAAAACACATTAACTACATCACAACGCAACAAAAATCAGAGACAATTAAAATGTTGAGACCATATGTTACATTTAAAAGAAATACTCAAACACATAATATCCAATGCGTTAATTTGATTAAAGTCCAGTCACTTAGGTGGACACACCTTCGTTCAGAACAGCTATTACTTTTGTAGTTAAAACAATATTTTGTAAAAGAACTGCTGTTTGGTTTTGATTCTGATTTTTTTCAAAATCGGTAGCATCCTTTATCTTTTGTAATTTGACATTGTTTTTGAGCATTACTTTTAGAGCAACTTGTATAAACAAAGAACACTTAAGAGTATAGTAGACCAAGCCTGAAAAATATGCAGAGAAAAGTCTACTACATCATAAAAAAACATTAAAAGCAACTAACCGTCAGATACAGAAATAAATTTCAAATCACCTTCAGATAATAATATGCAGACGGAAAATATGTCATGAAGGAAATGTATATGAGATCTATTGAAATGTTAATTTAAATCATCTAATGACCAAACCTTGGCAGGGATTGGGACTGCCTGTGCTTAAAACAGTTGCCGTGCATTCATCACTGTTACGTACTAGAACCAACAGCAATGGCTGCGGTGACACTGTTATGCGCACCCAGGTTAGATATTACATGTACT